>NC_051160.1:110135309-110159092 GCF_013339745.2 Dermacentor silvarum | reverse complement strand
CTGCCTATTTGCGATATTACCTTGGTCCCCAAAGCCTATTGGCTCACTGGCCTCTGGTTAATGCCTAACCCTGACAAGATTTACAATTTATAGACACATAATTGCATTTGTGAACGCTAGCACTTGCACCCTTAATACTTCCCGGATTCCTCACACCACATCATGTTTATTGTAGCCTCAAACTGCTCTATGTTTCATATTGGTGCATTCTGCTTTCCTGTCAATGATAGAATTTCTTAATGGAGGTTTCAGTTGGTGGTTCTCTCGTATATGTAAACACCCAGGTATCTATGTTCCTTCACTATGGGTCTGACTTTCTGCTGAAGCGATACCACATCATCACTCGTTTCTTCATTAAAAGTTATTATTCTGAATTGTCATTTATATTCGCAAGTATCTGTGAATCTCCTGCTTGTTCCGAAATAGTATTATATCGTCCGTATACATCAGGCCAGTGACCTACCTTTCCACCATTTGCCCATTACGGATGTAAGACGGATCGAGATCTAATTGAACGCTTTCCAGTTGGTTTGATATTGCCTTAATAAACGCGAACAACCATGGAGGAGGAATGTATGAGTGCTTCAATCCTCGGTGAATTTCCACGATCTGATTGCATTTCCGGCATTTAAATAGGATTTGTATTCATTTGTTCCTGTATATCTCGCACATCTCCACGAAATTGTCATCTATGCCGTCGTACTTGAAAACCTTTCATTACAATTCCCTGTCTACGATGTCGCAAAGCCTAATATCTAGAAATGTTATCTATACAGGTTCATTGTGAGCATTTTGATAGCATGTGTACTGCGTTAGTACAAATATATTACCTCTAAGCGTCCGTCTAGTCTAAACCCCATTCTGTACTTCCCCCAGCGTATCGCCTTTCTCCACCGACTTGGACAGCTGTAGTTTTATGGCGTGTATTGCCATTGTATCCTCGTCACCTTGGCCCTTATTCTCCACGCATCACTCCATGTTTTGAGAAAGAGGCGAGTGTCCTCCTAAAGTGCTAGGTAGTCACCAAATGATTGGTGGCACACCTCGGTGGCTAGCAGGCGGGGGGCGCGCTCGTTAGAAGGTGGCCGAAAAACAGCGAAAGCAACCTGCATCGCTCGATTCGTACGGCTACTCTTTATAGAATGACATGAGAATATGACGTTATAGGGGCTCTTACTGAAGACTGAGTGCTGCGAGGTAAATACACAGCTCACCGCAAAGCGTGCATAACAGTGCAACTATTAGCAGAACGACACCAGGCTGGAACCTGGTTCCTCCGCTTTCCATGACAGTGCAATATAGAGACCACGTCACTTGTGCACACGCTTAAGCTTAGAAAATTTGCACAACGCTATATAGCATAATAGGAAGCCGTTTTTGCATGTGTTATAATTGCACGTTCGGGTCTTATCGCAGTGCTGGTGAACTGTTAATTGGCACGGCGTGGCCTCCCACAATGCCAAAGTGTCCACATCTTTTGGGGTGCACCATGGCCCCTGCTTCTAAGGGACATATTTCGCAGCTGTCTTAAGTCCTCGTGTAACTCTTCAGCTTTTGTAACCTCGACTAAGTTGCACTTAGTCGGGAAAAACTGAGGCGAAAATGGCCCCGCGTTGGGCGTGTGATAAATGGTCTCAGAAAGATTCGTTTCTTAGAACCAATTAGGAAGATGTCGTTGTTTGGCCGTAAGCTAATTCATACAGAAGGCGTCTGCGTCATGTGGTGCAGTCGCGTACTGACATGACGGAGGTTCAATTCTACTAGGAGCGACGTCCCTTGCGGCGATTTTGTGTTTCATCCGCTGAAACTTCTGCACACTCGCCAGCTGAATTGCTCAAACAAAATCATTGAAGAGTAGTGCGTAGTACATCCACAACATGGTGGTGTAGCCGCAACCACCATTGGCAGCGAGCTTTTGTATGGCAGAAATATACGCTCTAATATTCCACAAGTATGACACATATAGGGGGGGGGGGGGAGGTGGAACATTGTTGTCCAAAATATTTGAAACCATAACGAACTGCCCGACAGGTATGTGCCAAAAAACTAACGCAGCAAGGTATTTCCGGAGAAAGTAAGAAGCAGAAGAAGATAGTTGCTTCAGTAAAAGCTAAGATGCGCATCAAATGATTTCGCAGCAAGAACGGCCAGGCACCCCACAGAATTATACACCATCGGATTCAGCTCGTCCCGGGAACCCAAAGATACCAAATTCTGAGGTGTGTGACCGTTTTACGAGATTTTGCGGCCTAAAACCACTTCGCGCCTGCTGCCTGGTATCCCCGCCATCGCTCCGCGCTGCCTCGAGCGGCCGCACGAGCCCCAGGTCTCGGCGCTCGCGCCCAAGAGCCATTGATTGTCAATGATGGAAGTATCCGAGCAGGATGAGGAAGTCACCCGACGGGAGCATGACGTAGACAATGGTTGGAAAGAAGTGAGATACACGAAGCGTGCAAAGGAGGGGAGCCAGCAAGGCCATGGTAGCGCTAGCCTTACCCAACCACCAAGGACGCATGGCATATAACTGATATTCAAAAGAAAACAGGGCCAGCAGAGTGCCTAGACTACCGACACGTGAATAGAAGATAGTCATCAGGCCAAGAGGACTGCAGATACCTCATCTAAGCTTAACAGAGATTGACAAATCTGTATACGAAGCAGCCGAAATCTGCTATGAAGAAAGAGGTATCGACCCGATCAGCCCGAATAACTTCCAGAACAACTTGCAAGTCAGCACCCCAAATCAAGAGCATGCAGCCAAATACCA
Organism: Dermacentor silvarum; assembly: GCF_013339745.2. Taxonomy (NCBI): domain Eukaryota; kingdom Metazoa; phylum Arthropoda; class Arachnida; order Ixodida; family Ixodidae; genus Dermacentor; species Dermacentor silvarum. The sequence goes on along the minus strand of NC_051160.1, from coordinate 110,156,325 downwards.
AGGGATCAAGCACATCAAGGCCAATGACAAGGTGTATGAAGTGGAAGCTTACAAGACAGCACCGGAATTCACCGCCAAAGGAGTAATCAGAGGGGTCCCATTGGATGAAACCCCACGAGATGTCACCGCGGCAATTGTCACACTCAGAAGTCCTACGGCGATCAGCGAAACGTTTAGGTAACTCCATGACGGTGATAGTCATTTTTGACAGCTACAGAGTTCCATCATATGTACTATACAGAGGAGTGCGCACGTGATGTTCGCTATACAGAAAGCAAATGGACTTTCTGCAAACAGTGCAACAGACTTGGGTACAGGAGTGATGTGTGCCCGAGGCCAAACAACAAACTGTGTGTGGGACTTGGAACGCCCAACCCGAGTTAGGACCACAAGTGTCAGCCAAGATGGCAGCTATGCGGCTTGGATTATCCCATGGCCGACAAAGCGTGCCAGGCCAAGTTCAAAAAACCCTACATCGTCAAGCAACGCCAATGGCTCCGACGAATGCAACATAAACAGCAGGAGTACCCCCCGCCCCACCAGTGGGTCGACCGATCGCGGGAGGCCTAGATCCAGGAGGAGGGCAACGCCTGGGTTCAGATCCCGATCTAGGTCCCACACGACGCCAACAAGAGGCCGCACCCTCCTCTGTACCGGGCCGGACCTGGGATGCCGTATTCCATCCCACTCCACATCCGGTTCCGACCAAGGGGTGGAAACGGCCATCGAGGTGACCCTGTAGTCACGGTGATCTGGTCAGACGTGGTTAAAGGGACGCGCCCCGGGTCTTCAAGGGAGACTGCCCATAATCGCAATGAAAATGCCGGGAACAAAAAAAAAGAAAACGCTTAGTTTAGAGCATTCATATCGCAACTCACTTGCGAAATTCAAAGCCTCATTAGCTGTACGGTTCAACTCACTAGCGAAATTCAAATCCTTAGAAGCTGTACGGAAATAGCGGCCAGTCAAACACGTTCCGCTGGCCTAAAGAGACCCGAGGAAATCCCAGATAATCGAATGGAAGAAAATAGCACCTGTCTGCCACTGAAGAGTAAAGCTCAGGCGTCTAATGACGAAACCGCGGCACAAACCTCAAACATGAATAAACAAGTGTCCGAAATACAGAAGGCAGTTAAAGAACAATCAGAGGCAACCAACAACTTCTCGCTTGCAATCTACATGATCACAAACAGACTAGATAAACTCGAGGCTAAGGTTGCCAATATCCACCTATAGGGCATCTACGGCGCCTCTGGCCAATACCCTGGCGATCAGCGCAGTGGCCAATTCACAAATACCGCCCTGGTAAGGAAGGGACTCGTAGCAATCCACTATGACACCCAGATCACACAAATCGAGCATATACTCTTAGAACTTCCCCCTAGCAGGAAAAAAAACTTTCGAGAACTTTTTCCTAAATTTGTGTAGCAATCCTGCGCACTTACAACAGCGCTTCCTTTCTCTCTTGAAGAAAGCAGTAGTAATAGCGGCACCCAGCCCCCTCGTTCTTGCAGGAGACTTCAATGGCTCACACAACGCATTGAGATACGAAGACACAAGAGCCAAAGGCAAAATGATATGGCAGGACATTCAAGAAACCAACTTAACTCTCACTACCGACCCCGACTCCTTCACGCGTATGGGGACTGCGCTCGCGAGGACCAGAACTCCAGATCTAACATTAGTTTGCAACGCGGGGTCCGCCAAGTGGAAAAACACATTGGACGATTAGTGAGCGATCATCGCATAGTAGAACCCAACATTGAAGAAGCGGCCGACGCAGAAATGAATACACGACAGGTTAGATAAACGGACTGGCATAAGTTTCGCAAAGTCCGAGATGCCAAGAAACAAGTACCCATCACGAATATTGAGCAATGGTTCAAAGACGTTATACAAGACCTTATCGAGGCTACGCAAGCGATCACGTCAGAGCCCCCCCCCCCCCCTGGAGACGATTGACAGCCGTCTCGCACACATGGGGGAAGCCGAACAATCATAGCAGACAAGATGGCGTACGCAGAGAGACAATGGGAGCTTGCGCTAGCGTATAGCCAAGCTCACCACGCAGATTCAAGAACATTGTCAGCAGCTAAGCAAACAACAATGGAACAAAGTTTGCAAACGCTCTACACTGGCAAATTCACGCTACCCAGACATGGCGCATGCTCAAACACCTGCTGGACCCAGATAACACCAAATCGGAACAGAGGCAAACCTTGGGGAAGCTTGTGCACGAGTATAAAGCCAGCAAAGAGGACTCTATCGCCGAGACTAGCAACGTATACGTCCCCATCAACCCCGTCATACAGCACGCGCAATATACCGGAAGCCCAAACGAGCTCCCAGACGAGGAGTTCCCCGTTACTGAAATCAGGACAATGCTACGGAAACTCAACATCAAATGCACACCGGGACCGGGCGACATCACCAACGGAACTATCCGGAACCTAGACAATCAAGCCATAGAGAACATCACGCAATATATAAACAAGTGTTGAACCGAAGGCGCCATTTCAAAACAATGGAACGAAGCTTAAGTAATCCTTATCCCCAAGCCCCGAATACCCCCCCGATCTAGCGAACTTAAGCCACATTTCATTCAAGTCCTGTGCTGGAAAGGTGATGGAACACGCCTTCTTCAGTAGAATCAATAACAATCTTGAGGAGAAGGAAAGTTACCAAGACTCCATGCCGGAGTTCCACACCCAGCTGTCCTCACAGGACGTTATGCTGCAAATCAAACAGTAGACCCTAGACAATAAATTAAGATCGACTAGGGCGATATTAGGATTAGACCTCAAAAACGCCTTCGACAAAGCAGTGCATGCCGCTAAATAAATGAGATCAGCCAATTAGGCTGAGGATCGGGAGCATATAATTATGTCAAGGACTTCCTAACAAACAGAAGGGCATCCCTCGTAGTGGGAGAACTCGGGTATGGGGAGAGACACATGGGCGGCGCTAGCATCCCACAGGATTCAGTCATATCACCCATGCTGTTCAATCTAATAATGATAAGACTCCCGGATCGGCTCAAGTCTGTACACGGAATACATCACTTATATGCAGATGATATCACTGTCTGGGTGTCTGAAGGTAGCGACGAAAAGATAGAGCAGACACTTCAGGGGTCCGTCGAAACGATCGAGGAGTATCTTGAAGGTACCGGCCTCGATTGCTCGCCGGATAAATCGAACTCCTCCTCTATCGACCCACACTCAAAGACAGACCAGCCAAGGGTTACAACCGGGAGCGAGCCTACGAAGAAGTCCACATTCGCACCAAAAACGGCAGGACTGTCCCCATAGTGGAACGGATCAGAGTCCAGGGATTCATCGTCGAATCCGAGGGCACCAACGGAGAAACCTTTAAGAGGCACGTAACCAAAGTCACCAACTAAATAAGGCTCATCAGGAGACTCACAAAAAAACCAGAGAATGAAGGACGCTAACGTCGTCAGACTTATCTATTCCTTCTCCATAAATCACATCATATACGTGGCGGAATACCTCAATTAGTATTTTGCCTAAAAAGTCAAGCTCAACGCACACATATTAAAGGCGTAAAAGCAAGCTCCAGGCCTTCCACATAGCACGAGCACCGAGCGAGTACTTCAACTGGGCATACAAAACACGTTAGAGGAGCTGATAAAGGCTCAACAGATTCCTCAGTTGGAGAGACTAGCCCGTCCTCGGCAAGATAGGGATAAACTATCACAATCAACAAGGATGTAAGGCGTCGGTTGTCAAGGTAATCGGGAAAATATCCAGGTCCCCAATCTACCCTAATGCAGCCCAAACTTAATCAGGGCCGACAGAATGCTTAGCTAAAGCCGTACTCAAGGCATGCAGTAGAGACAAGGAGGCATTGTTCGTGGACGCAGCGGAGCACCTGAATCACGAGTCCTGCGTCGTGGTAGTAATAAACTCCGACCACGAGTCCGTAAGGGCGTGTTCGATACTCTCTAATAACAGTGAAATAGCGGAAGAAGATAAGTGATCAGCAACTCGCAGTCGGTCATCAGAAACTACATGCGACGAAGAATATCGCGCGAGGCCGCTAACATACTCCACGGGAAAACCCAGCTCATATCGTAAGAGGAATTCGAATAATCATCATTTGGTTACCAGCCCACACCGCCTGTGTGTCCCCCGTTCCAAATATCCATGAGGAAGCCCACCACGTCGCACGAGGTCTTATTTAACGCGTTCGCGAAGAAGCTTCCTCCGAAAGCACGGGAGCAGAGGTCTAGAAGGAGAGGGACAGAAAGTTCAGATTATGTGACATCACCAGCTTCTGCCAAGCGTCTAGGTTCAGATTCCCACCTCCTAGCTCCAAGTTAGACAGATCTCAGGCGGTTGACTGGAAGTGACTTCAAATCAGAACCTCCCCCAACCCGGTGCACCTGCATCGCATCTACCCCGAACTGTACCCAGATGACTTGCGTAAACTATGTAGAACAGAACACGCCACCCTAGAATATTCTATGGCAATGCGCACATGTAGAGGATAAAAATGCTGCCTCCTCGGAACAGCTTGGGGCATGGGGAAAGCCGCGCTGATCAGATCACACCTGCATGACCAACTATGGGCCATCCAGCAAGCTCGAGAGGCGGTTGGGAGCTCTCTTTACCGCCCCTGGCGCAGCCTAGGCCCAGGCATCAATCCGCTGGTCCCAACAAAGTTGTTTCACTCATTCAAGGTATTTGCCGAGGGTGGGTTTAAGTAGTATGCTACCGCTCACTGTGAACGTGTGAGTGCGAGTTGGCCATCTTTTTGCGTTGGCAAACCTGTGTTGCGCCTATTAGGATAAACTCCAAGTTTTTTGCGTGGCTGCAGATGTAGCGGAAGAGATAAATCGAAGTGCAGATGTACTTCAATGCAGGTAAATCGAAAATCTAAGCTGTACCAGCACACAGCAAGTTTACGCATATTAATTGGTACTAAAAGAGCGTCAAGTTATGTAGTATGAATATGTGCAACAATATAACATTACGTCAGCGTTAGTAAAAGCCTGTCACTTTTAACCTACTCCGAGATTTTCATGAGGACAGTAGGCTGGTTTGCATATAATTATTAACTTTCCAGAAGTAAACAATGTGCGTTCCTAAACACGGAAGGCGCCATGGTGGGAAAATGATCGATCTGAATTTAACCGCAATAAATATCAACGTTTCATCATCGCACATATAAACATGAACGGCTTTATTTGTTCGCCCACAAACTAAAAAATGCACGGCTAAAGCACCGTTGCGCTGCCATTTCTTACGTTCCTGAAAGATAATTTCAACTATTGAATTTGTAGATTATTAAAACGCTGGCGCATAGGCTGTAACGCGTAGAAGGCAATGCTAATGAGTTCTCAGTCCCTGTCAATACGGTCTCTAAACTTGTCCTGAACAAATGGATTACATTTCTTTTTATACTGCCTTATACCGTTCTGCTAAACTTATGGGAACAGTGCTAGACATGTTAAAAATTTGGTCCTACATTTAACTATGTGGAAATAAAAGAAAGCAAGATGTAAACAAGGCGCCTGAATTGCCAGCACATCAGCTTATAACCGAGTACGCTTTGCCTCTGTTGATGTGTCGGCTTGTTGTGAAGCAATAAGTACATTCTGATTGAACGTAGAACTTCGATACAACCACGTCTTATAATAGTTGGATATGAATACACAGTTGAGCCTCCTTGATTTTAAAGAAATATTTCAGTACTCGTTGTCGCCTTGCTGCGCACTTGGTGCATTTATACCGCCACGCAATAATAGGCTTGCTACCAAAGCTATTACTTCAATATTTAACTGCTGCAAAGGTGGTCTTCCTATGCTATGCCATGCGCCACACAAAACCTACATTTCCGTAGTTTTCAAGCAGATGAAAGAAAAAGAATCAGTCTTGTTTTCATTTATAGCTCAATAAGACTATTGCGCTTGCTGCGCAGTAGAGGCTCGATGTAACTTTTCTAATGAAGAGAAAGACGCACTGAGACTCCTGCACTCGGACTGCGGGAGGGGGCAGACGACGAGGCAGAAACAGCCGGCCCAGGACTGGGTACTGCTGTCTCTGTTCCTTTGCAATGGTGGAGCGGACGAAAGCCCAGTCGTAAGGCGTTCCAACCTTAAGTGTTTTCTTGCACTCTCCTTCGGCGTGCCAGGTCTCTCCTGCCCAGCAACGCCGTACACGCTTCCTGTGGTATGGAGCCAGCCACCCTACCACCGTCGCAAGTACCCACTGCACCGTCCGGGGACGGCGTCCAAGCCCCTTCGGCGGCTCTAGGACAGGGATGTACCGATACCCTAATCCACGCCATCGCCGAGCTCACACAACAGCTCTAGGTTATGAAGACAGCTTTCGCGTCCATCGGCGGCTGCGTCCTGCCTGGGAACGCCATCCACGCTTCCCTGCCGCCGGCGTTTGTCGAAATACCGACGCTTCGCGGCTTTCAAGACGACGTCATCCTTTGGCTTCGCAACATCAATGCCTTGGGTGATCATTATGCCTGGCCCGACCACACCAGATGGCTGGTTGCAGCGAAACGACTTTGCGGTGCCGCCATGGCATGGGAAATCTACGAAGGCATCAAGCAGTGGTCCTGGCATGAATGGAGTACAGCTCTGATCGCTGCTTTCGGCCCGCTCACGTATGCCTGCGACGAGCCCGGCCAGCACTGCTCTGCGGCCGTAGCTCCTTAGGAGCACCACTTTGACGCACCAGTCGTGCCAGGGAGGCCCGCAGGCACCCCGCCGCAGACGCCAGCTCCCCTAGTGTCGTCGTCAGTCCCATCGCAGACGGTGGGATGGTGCCTACAGGCTCCCCATCACTTGGGCACATGGAAGCACCGGCTGGTCGGGTGACGTCATCGGCTTTACTCCAGCCGGTGGGAACAGACCAGCAAACCACTGCTCCTACTATAACTCACCGCCTGCCGGCCTCCGAGCTCACGCTTTTCGCAGGATCCGTTCAAGCCAAAACGGTTGGCGGAAGCGAAGTTCGAGTTCACGAGCGACGGCCGTTTGTGCCTCTGAAAATCGTGGGCCCGTCGAGCTGCGATGATGGGCAGCTACCGGTCCGCAACCGTTACTTGGAAAAGCCAGGGGTGCGGCGCCGCGCGTTCACGCTAGAGGAAAAAGAAAGTCGCAGTTTTGCCCGAAAGGCGAAGCATCAATTGCGACAGAAAAAAATGTCACAGTTTCGCCCTAAGGGCGAATCAATGAATGCGATCGCAACACAGCAATGTCATACGAAGTAAGGTGAGCCGCTTTGGTAGCAATACGAATTGTAGTAAACATGAGCTGATTAAGTAAGCAGGTGTGCTGCGGCGTAAGTAGACCGCCATGAAGAGAGACTCGATGACCACGAGAAGGCGCGTGTGAAACGGTGGTGTTGATGAGAAGCGCTTCCCGTGGGAAGCGCGTGCGAAGGGACACACCTGTAGTGCTGCACTGCCGATCCGGGCAGCATTGCATGTGTAGCGTGCGTTGGAAAATGTGGTCCGACTATTACTAACTGAATGAACAAGCGTGGTGTGAGCGCGCACAAACAAACCTGAATAGATCACACTGAATGACTGCAGACAACGACTGTGAAAACGCTGGCAGCAAGCCCATACGCCGCAGCGGCGAAGGTACGTGCGGTCTATCGCTGCAACGGAAACTGAGCGGCGAATGCACGGCGCATAAAGGTCAGTGCCGTGTGGAGATAAGAGACGGTGCCGGCGAGCGACGAGCGCGGTTGTTGGCTGAGTAGAAGTGCGCCCCCCCTCTCCCCCCCCCCCGCGCTCCCTCCGGCGCTGGCTTCCCGCTTCCTTGCTTGCGCGTGGGTGATTGAGTGCGTTCGCTCTCCGTGACAGCGCGCGTCCCCGCACGCTTTCGCTCGGGCATACGGCGCGCGGCGGAGATTTTATCTATACATAGGGAACCTCACGGCGACGGCGACGGCGACGACAACGGCGATGACGACGGCGACGGCAGAAATCTGGTTGAAGTGTCCATATAATTGCTATCGCAATAATTAGTGGACAGCTGTATTAAGTATGGATAGTAGTTTTATCGGCCGTGTAAACTTGTAAACATAGGCACACAAACTAAATTAACACGGATGGTGCCACGCGCGCACGAGCAAACATGAACGGATCTCACTCGATGACCGCAGAACGTCGCTGTCAAAACGCTGGAGTTAGTCAGCGCAGCAGCAGCAGCGAGTGAATTGAGATTCGTGCCGGCGCCCGCATCAAGCGATCTTAGCCGCGAAAACACAGGGAGGGCAGACCGCCGTAGATGCCTCGTCAGCTAGCTCGCCTGCGCATTCGCTCTCAGCAACACTACAATGCTCACAGGTACAACCTCCGCCACAGACCGTTACCTACCACCCCTGAGACGAAGTATGGATTTGGAGTCCCGTTCGCCAACGCGGGAGGTCGGAGAAACTTCTCCATCGTTATTTCGGGCTTTACCGGGTTCTTCAATTCCTCAATGACGTCAACTACAAGGTTGTTCCAGAGAGCACCGCGCGATGCTCCCGCCGCACACCACAACCGGACATTGTCCACGTGGCTTGGATGAAGCCATATTACGCACGCTGATCGCCTACCGTACCTACTTCGAAAGCATCGAGCCGATGCTTTTGAAGGGGGGGGGGGATAATGACACGTCAATTCAGTGCATTTACGTGTGTTGTGCGGTTACCGTTCGCTTGCGCTTTATTTTGCGCGCCACGGAGGATTCGGTGAGGAGAGACAAAGACAACGAAGAAGACGTGCTGCTCGATCGGAGCTGTTCTGCTGTATTGCCGGCTATTGCTTGTCGTGTTGTTACGGCGACAATATGCTGTTATAGGCATCACTATAGTAGCAGACGAGGGGGGGGGGGTGATAAGTTGAGCAATCAGGTTGATATGTCTTGCAAAAAACACTCATTTTCAAGAAAGAAAGAAGTGATAACGAGAGGAATAAGAAAAAAGAAGGAGAAAAGAAAAGTAAATGCGACAGCCCTTCGTTCTTGGACATCGCTTAATGATGCTGATGTATCAAGCATTCTTTCATGCATTCTTTCTTATCACCGTTTTTTCTCTATTTTCAGGTGGGAGCTGCAACGTAGAGCAAGTGGTCTATTTAAGCCATACTCGAAAATGTGCGGTGCTCATAGTAACCCAAAGTTATCCAAGTTCATATTATTTTTGTACTTTGTGCTATTTACTACTCGCTTAACATTTTCGCAGATGAAACCACATATATTCCAATCATGAGATCACTGTGTATCGTCTGTTCACTGCACTGAATTCATAACGGGTATATTTGGCAATCCTGAATCATAACTTTCCGTGCTTATAATTTATTCCAATGTACATGCAGTTCATGCCATCATTGTGTCGCTTAACTCCCTCTCTGAAGGGATCTTCTATGAGATACAAGTCGCATGTTCAAATGCCACTACAATGATCGTATTTCAGTCGTTTGTGTTTCTATGAAAAACAATTAGGCTGTTCATTTGCTACATACATAAATGCCTGGAATGCGTTTGACATGTTGATTCAATAAATTCAGCGCAATTCCACTCAGTTAAGGTGGATGACCAGCGAAGCTCTATGGGAAGACTGACCGTTGCTCCGGTGAAACGTTCGAAGTTTGCAGGATCGGGGTCACAGGGACGGTTCGCATTTTTTTTTCTCGCTGTCCTAGCGGGCAGCACGCTTACGCTTGGCATCCACGGCCCGCTCATCGTCGGTGGTCTCCTTCCGCGACCGCCGCGCCCATTCCCTTTTCTGTTGACGCCGTCGTTCTTGGTAGGCACACTGTTCTTCTTCAGACCGTACAACAAACGGCCTACCCATTACACAGACTGAGCAGAACTTGGGAAAGGAGCATACATAGAGTATGACGTCAGGAGACAGAATACACTCAGATTGATAGGCACTAGTTTCAATACGCGGGAAGGCCTACACGTGTATGGCACGAACGTAGACATGGCTGACGCGAATCAAATTGTAGTATCTGTTCTTATCAGCATCTGATGCTGGTTGTGTTTTCACCCAAGATATTGAGCTTAGTTTTGTAAGTTGGCGGACTGCTTGAAGCCTGCTTCACCACTGCCGCGGGTCGGCCCGCTATTGCACTATCTTAGGAATTTTTGCTCTACGGACAACAATCCGCTGGAAACTAGCTATATACAGCATCGTTGCAAAAATGAATAGAGAAATGTACACTTTGATAAAGAAACTTTGAACAAGATGCTGCGACCTTATTCATGGCAGGGGGGCATTCCACGATAAAAGCACTAACTGAAACTCGTTACTCTCTCAATCGTTTTTTCCATAAATTGCGCACATTTGTGAGGTGTGAGCAAATGCGCAGCAAAAATATCTTGTGCAAAAAAAAAACATTGCGTTTTCGTGGGAGGCATATCAATTCTTCTACCCTTAAAAGTAAAACGTGTTGCTCAAGATTAATAAAGAATGCATAATTTTCAAAGTTTCGCTAGTCAACAGAATTTTTGTCTCAATACTTCCGAATTATTGTACTTTACCATGCACTCGCCTTTGTATGCCGTGACCTAGTGTTTAACGAAGTGTGTAAAGTGTCGTCAGGCGTACAAACGAACAATCCAATTTGTCGCGCTAAAGATGCGGCAGACTGGAGGATACATAAAGAGATCCGCCAGCGCCTTACGCTAAGCTTCGCATTACCAGTATAACACAGCGGCTAAAATACGTGCAGAGCTGCTTATCATACACGCATACTTTACCCGTCATCCCATGTGCGGAGTAGGACCTACCTAAAAAAACAATAGGGAGGAGTAGGTGCCGGAGTGCATTTCGGTGGAAATCAGAGCTGGGCCGTCGGAAGGCTCGTAATTCTAACGAAAGCGGTGTTAAGAGGCACCTCTACGCGTTAAATACATTGTAGTACAAGAGTTTGAGTAGAATTTAAGTAAATAGCGCAGGAATCGGCCTTCTAAATGTGGAAAGCAACAAAAAGAATGCGGCAAATACCCTAACAGTTTTGAGCCAATGGTTTATATGACAATTGAAAAAGCGCAATCGCAAGCTGCCCCCGGTGATTTTAAGGTAACGTCCATGAATGCCACGCGTCGACCTAGAGTTCGATTCTTAGTTAATTTTCTTTTTTTCTTGGTTGAAATTTCATTTTTCTACAGTTTTAACAGTGAAGCTGTTTAAGCCGGTGGTTAGTCCGGGGAATGGGCGCCGGAAAACCTCGCCGAGTGATGACGTCACTCCGCATCGCCTAGCAGCGCCGAGCCTCGCAACAGCTCTGTAGATGGACATGAGCTGTGACGTCATCACGCGCGCCGTCGCTTTGCCCAGCTTTGCAAGCCATGACATCATCACGTTGAGCTCCTGCATTGCCCCGTCGCCACAGCTGTGGTAGGCGAGCTAAGACGTGACGTCACTTTAATGATCCTTATAATAATAGCTTCGCGTCACCGCTGCGGCGAAAAAATGCTCCAGATCTCCGCCCCGAGCACATCGCCGTGAAAGTGGGGCGACCGAAGAAGTGCGTTAGTCCTGAAGAAGAGGAAGCGCGGCGCGAAAACCACCGTGCCGCTACCCGAGAACGGATGAGACGACTTCGGACCAAACCCGAGTAATAGCGCCGGTGGAGCAGTGGTGAAATGTCGGCGATTTGCAGAAGATTCGGAGTTAAAGAGCCCCTAAACCACCCAGAGGTCGAAATTTAGTTGTGGTGTTGCAGTTGTGCAGGAGTCTACAACGAACACGTAGCCGCGAGAATTTTTCTAAATTGTGCTGTAATAGCCAAGTTACACGCGTTTGATGATCGAAACACGGCCCTCGCTCGTTTCGCTCTTTCTTTCGCTACTCTCCTTGCCGGCTGGTCTCTCCTTCTCGCCGAGTGCTCCTCCAAATGTCACGTGACATACGTCATCGCCAACGCGCTTCTCAAAACACTGTTCACTTCCGGTTAAGGCACGTCCACGCTAGCGGCAAATGTATTGACGGCGAACCAGCCTCCAGTGCCGTAGAACGTCTGCCGCGCGACAGGTGTTCAAAGCAGACGCAGTTAGGACGGCGCACCGCCCGCAGCACGATCAACGGGCAATGGACGACTGCGAAGCTGCGCGTTTCCGCCACCGGCGACGAAAACATCGGCTGCAGCTTCTGTTCCAAGCGAAATAATTTTCCTCATATAAAGTGATGCGTAAATTGTACATTTTATGAAGAACGATATCCACTGTCAAACGTTAAACATGAACGAGAGCTCCGATACTTGTCGAGCTCAGCTGCAGTACACTGCTACCGACGGGAGACGACCGGCTCGGCTGTGCTCGAATCACAGCCGGCGGCGCCGCTAATATAAGCGAATTTTTTTCTTTGTGTACAATTATTGCTAAAAGCGATAACAACGATAAGAAAATATTGCGGCTTGTGAGCGTCGATAATTCATTCCGAAGCGCCGTCCGTTTTAGCTTTGAAGTGAAACGGAAAAGGCCTAGCGACGATATCGGCGCCGTCGAGCGATCGGTGGCGGTGAGGCTACCGCACAAATGGGTCCCGGTCTCATCCTCTTAACAAGGAAATCTCGCCGTTCGTGAGGAAAACCGCTCTCCAACGGCGGCCCGCGAATGGCAAACGGCATGCGGCGAGTTACCGTGCCGGTAACAGGGACATGGCCTCAGCCCTTCTCGGCTACCCGCTGTTGCTGCGGTGCCGGCCCGTGTACATGCGCAGCGTGTCGCTATAGACCCTGTGTTGCGCGCACGTCTGAAAAGGCCAACACTGTCACACTGTGTTCGCGCAGCTGATCATACCGCTAAGCACCACTGCGTTGGAACGCGAGTGATTTGGCATTTGTGTTGCGGGCTGTAATTACCAATTCGCAAGGGCGCACATGCGAGCAACACGACGAGGAAGAGCAGGGAACGCGCGTACCTGCTAGAAGACAAACCAGAAGCCGTAGGTTCTTGTTCGACCAATGGGCATCGTCACCGAAGCTTACATCACCAGATTCACCCTGCTGACATTGCGACGACCGCTGGGGATACCGGAAAGGCCAGGAGAGGAGGGCGGCATTGTTTTTTTTTTTTTTTTTTGGTGCCGCTCCGGCGGCGCGTAGCGCTGCAGCGTTTGGCATCCTTGATCGTGACGGCATTCTCAACTCGATGCGCGTGTTTATATGAAATGTTCAAAAAATATCTGAGGTGGTTTAGGGGCCCTTTAAGAGCTCGCGTTACCGAGCAAAATCGTGTGTGCAGTCAGAAGCGTCGACAAATCGATCCGTGCCTGCGACTTAACCGATACGAGAGAAACCTGGGTGGGATCGAGAGCTTCGCTGTTTGCAGAGTGTTCGCACCACTAGCGTGAAGCTGCCCCCCCCCCCCCCCCCCCCGCACCCTTATTTTGGTTGCTGTTATCCGGAAGGGTCTCTCACCTGGCGAAAACATTTCGCCACTCAGGTCTGACAATTGCAAATAGCAACCAGCAACAGGTCCTCGCAGCTGATCGACATCAAGCCTAAAATGCGCCGTAGGGTCTTACGTGCGGATCCGTTTGCCGCACGTAGCCTCAGCGAAAGCGCACGACTACGAAACCATTACCGCTTCTGCCCTGTTTCTGTGCGATCAGCGTCGGAAATGCAACTGAGTATTCCCTCACGCACTGTACTCCAGTCATGCGGCAAATTGTGGAGGGGTAGATTTAAAATGTGTGCAGTAGCAGGCTGCAAAAATAGTGACTGACATATAAGGAATGGAATCTGTAGGTGTGACCAAGCTCGCGGACCATTGGTACATACGGGCAGCCTGTGTTGCCGGTCCATCGTGATGCACGACTTCCCTCGTGGATAAAAAATTTCACACATCCGCCAGCGTTTCATCCCTAAACTCCAAAGGAAAAACTTCAACCACGGAACGTCACAAGAGTAAGTACCGCTCGTGAAACAATGACAAAGGGAGTAGCAGCGCTTCCTGGCGTAGTAAGTTTCGCGCACGTTACATACTAACACCTACCCCAACTCACAATCAAACCTAAACACACTCTCTTGCCAACGTATTCTGAATATGTGAATGGACGCATACCTCAATCAATGCGCCAAAGTATGGATGAAAGCGACTACACCGAGAGCACAAGGATGGTCGAAGCTGACGGTTTCATGGCAGTTCCCAGGTAGATGATAGATCTTTGCTACAAGCTATTACAAAGCAGATAACAGCTACGTTCCAAGCATTGTGTGCAGCAAGAACAATTATATTTTAACTGAGAACACCCGCCAGCGATTAGGCAGGAATTCAGATAGTCACTGCACTGACGAACTTCACTGAATCAGAAAAGTGACAAACCGCTGGTTCGAAGTATTTCACAAATAAATAACGAAGAGCAAAACACACTGATCCTCATTCAATTCAAAAGCGGAAAGTTTGGACAGCTTGGAATACATTTTTAGCCACGCTTTTAAAACAGGCGCCACATAGGATGCTCCTGCCGTTTGGATAACCCTTAATAAGCTCAGAAAGCGCTTTTACATGTCCTCTGAAGCTGCGGCCAAAGCTTCGTGTCGTGCACCCAGTCAGCGTCTACGATATCTCCCGAAACAGGTTTCTTGAACCGCACCGGACTCGATGCACATGCATTGAAAACACGCAGGTAACGGAGGCAGCTGCGGCAAGCAATAGTCTAAAGTATGCTTGACAATTGCGAAACATGGTAGAACGTGGTGCTACTAATGTTCGACATAAACCGCTTGTCACTAAAAAAAAATTTTTTTTTCTGATCGGAAAAAGTTTCATATGGGCAACGCCAAGTGATCCGAATTGTGAGCGAAATCTAAAATTTGAACTCAGCTACAATGCCACTTATATAGCCGAATCGAAATTTTGTGAATTAGTCTTGCGATCGTGCTTCATTTTAAAAACTGCCTATATAACTCTCATTTACTCGCTCGGCGCCATGTTTTATGACTGAGGCACGCCGTAATGAAGGACTCCGGATTCATTTTGACCACCTGTGGTTCTTTACAGTGGGCGTAAATTTAAGTAAACGCGAGCGTTGTCGCATTTCGCCCCCATCGAAATGCGGCCGCCGCCGCCGGGGTCGAATTCGCGACCTCGGGCTTAGCAGCGCAACGCCATCGTCACTGGGCTAACAAATCGGGTGGTGATGCAGCAGACACATTAAATATACAACGTTTTGTGTCTTGCTAATGTCGCATTTCGATGGGGGCAAAATGCGAAAACGGCCGTGTCCTGTGAATTGTAGGCACTTTAAGGAACCCCTGGTGGTCAAAATTAATACGGAGTCCCGCACTACGCCGTGCCTCATAGTCAAATGGTGGTTTCGCCACGTAAAACACCAGTATTGCAAAATATACACAGTAAGTGGAGAACGCATGCTATGTGAGACGCTGTCAGGACGTGAGGAAACGCCTGAAAATGAAGCTATTTTATAGCCAGAGCAGAGATGAGCCAAAGGCGGGTCCCCTGACTTACGTCATCGGAGCGCCGTTCGCAGCACCGCCATCGCTCACTAACGATGCTAATAAAGACTGATAAATAATGATCTTTATTTTGGTTAAAGACTAAATAGAGTTCGCAATAGTGGCCTTTGAAAATATAATGAATATATATTATAAACGGCAATTAGCGCCGAATTAAACAAGTCACATGGCAGGGAATCCCTGTACTGTCCAGTTAAACAAGAAATAAGTGAAAATGGCAAAAGTGAAAGATGAAGTTCAACTAAAATTGCAAGGAACTGAAATATGCACAGAAGAAAAGAAAATTACTGGTATAGGATTTTCAAGCCACATGCTCTTTCCTACAGAGCGTAGGAATGTCAATTGGCTGGGATGTTTCGGTGAAACCGACACCTTGTTTGAATGGCCACGCAACCAGCATGTGAGAATACACGCTCGGAAGATATAGATTTGCTGGAATCGACATAAACTCCATCGCTATGTGAAATGCATCCTCCAAACCGGCGCGAATGCTGCGTCACGTCTTTAGTAAACTAGGAGTGAAACGACGATCAATGACTGCGTTTGTATAGTATGCCATGAATTGCGAGGACATTTCAAGCCTCCGGCTTCGGGCGGCGCTGTCGCGTGTGGAGGAAGAGTGGGAAAGCGCTCGCCTCCGCATCACTCCGGACTCTCAAAAACAGTCGACAGTTGCTGTGTTGTGTAGCTGTGAAGTTCTGAGCAGATATGCTGAAGCTTTATTGTAGTTGTGATAGGATAAATCTAAATGTTTACTCGACGGAGTAAATTAAATGGATGTTCTCTTTTCTTTCTTTTCTAGCTCGCACACAATATATGGATCTGAGAATTAGAAACTCTTCCGTTGAGAGTGGTCCTGAAATGGAGTGTCTCCAAAAGTTTGACAGCTACCGTCAACCAGGATATCGCGTTTATACAAGAGACTGCCAGAGAATTCTTCAGCCCGGCTGTCAAGTCTCGAACTGCATCTATGGATAAAATTCGGCAGAACGAAAAATTGTCAACGCATTTGGGGGAAACGTTTGAAGACCGGAATGTGTGTAAAACAAACAATAAAAATATATGAATTTATCCGAATGTCAGTAATATAGAGGGCGTCTTCATTGAGGTGGCCAAACATTTATAAAGGATAATACTGCTGTTTTTATTCCAAAATATTAGGACCAGTGCCGTCCTGATAATTAGTATTTTAGTTTGTTAACTTTTTATTTCAGTCACTTAGGTGGCAGTCGGCATTAGAAAGTTTGCAGGCGTTGATAATCTGATCTAGCATGAGGTATAAGTAAATGCAAAACCGTCTCTTCTAGGCCCTGCTGGAAGAATTTGCCTCTTGTTGTGTAGTAAACTGGAGCTGAGAGCCTAAGCAGCGCAAATAACCAAAAGAGCAAAAATCGCCGGCTGGTGACAAAATGTAACGTTTCTTGTCCGCTCTGCGCACGCCGAATAATTTCTTTATTAGGCTTACTGAGTCCGGCTACCTCCACGGACTTGGTTTTATCACAGCTGGTGCATGGCGGCGCTCGTCGCTATCGGCGTCACCGATATAAGCGTGTTGCGCGGTTCCGTAGTGGGACCGCGCGCTTTTATTGCGATCTCAACTATGCGGATACTCAGCCGCACCCGCGGCGTCATTTCCCGGACGTGTGTCTCTCTGTATAATTATTCATATATATATATATATATATATATATATATATCACAAGAAGCCAACAAAGAATGACACCAAGGACAACAGAGGGGGAATTACTTGTACTTTCTAATTGAATGAAAGAAATGATGAAGGAAAATGGATGAAAAAACAACTGGCAGCAGGTGGGGAACGATTCCACGTCTTCGCATTGCGCGTGCCATGCTCTTACCATTGAGCTACCGTGGCACCGTTTCCCGATCCACTTTCTGGGGTACTTATATTTTACAACTAGAACTAACCCAGGAAGTGTTAAGCCAGCGCCACCATGGCCATTGTTTGTTCGCTTCTTATGATATGATGAATAAAAATCGGGCCCATCGGTTCTCTTTCTTCTCGTGTATATATATATATATATATATATATATATACTATGAGCAATATTTATCCGCTTCACATTCTCATCTGTACATACTCATCATCGCCATTTTGGTGGGGCTCTCGCTCCTGAGAGTAACCAAGAGTCTGACTGGATAAACCTTGTCCCACGAGTGATGGAGTACGCTGTCCGGTTTAATCCTCCTCTCGTGGTAGGTTTCTCTCCAGCTTCACCTACGCTACATCCCTAGAGCTCCGCTCGGGTTGCCGCCTCTACCAACTGCACTCGACCATTTCCCAAGACCAACAGGCCACTACCACAACATCCACCTTGCCTTCTCCGGTGTCAACCCCTTCTTGGGCGGTCACCACCCCTCAGAAGGATCCACCGGTGTTTGTTGGGCTCCGCGGTGACGACGCTGAACACTTGTTGGAGCAATACGAGCGCGTGAGTGACTTTAACCACTGGAACGAATCTGCAAAACTGGCGCACGTCGCCTTCTACCTAACCGGCATCGCAAAAACTTGGTTTTACAACTATGATCTCGCTTTCGTCAACTGCCCTGGAGCACGTTTAAACACCACCTAAGCCAGACTTTCGCGAACTCCTCTGACCGCTAAGATATCGCCAAGAAGAAGCTTGCTGAGCGTGTTCAGCACTCTGGCGAGTCGTACACTTCGTACATAGAGGACGTCGTCGCCCTCTGCCACCGCGTGAGCACGTCGATGGCAGAGAATGACCGTGTACGGGCCGTGCACCTGCTCAATAGTATTGGGACTCTAGCATTCAATGATCCTGTAATGCTGAACCCCACTACCGTGGCAGACATCATCAGTGCGTGTCAGTGCCTCGATGAGCTTAATATTATTCGCTTACACCCTGACATCTGATTTCAAGGCGTCCAAAGAAAGCGAGCTACGTGCCCTGATTCGTTCCATCATCCTAGTACTAGAAATGCTGCGGTAGTACTGGAAAGGTACGCTACGGTAGCGCGACGGTACGGGGGAGCATGACGTCATACCAGCTGTGGCGGCGGTGATGGCGCGACGCACCTTTCCAGTACTACCGTAGCCTTTCCAGTACTAGCACCGATAACGCACACGAGTATAGGCCTAGCTACAACGAAGTTTAAACCTCGACATAGCCAAGTTCAACATAGCTACAACCAAGTGACGCAATCAATCGGCCAGCTTCGCTGTGTCTTGAGCTTTGCGTAGCCTAGTGCAAGCTTTCGCCTTTTTTCTCTCTCCTGGCTCAGCGCGCAGCCGAGAGAAGAGAGGCGGGGGTCGGGATGGGAGGGAGCTGGTTAGGAGGAGACCGCGTGCGCATGCGCCGCGCCGCCCTCCTGGTGGCGATGGCTACAGCGAGGCAGTTTCTTGATACTAACCACACAATACGGTTGGCTTAAGCAGCTTCGTTGTTAAAAAAAGTCGCAGTTTCGCTCGAAAGACGACGCATCAATTGCGATAGCAAATTAGTACAGCTATACGCAGTGAGGATAGTAGTTTTATCGGTTGTATAAACACAGTCGCTTACCAACTGAATTAACAAGCATGGTGTCACCGCGCTCTAGCAAACATGAATATTTCACACTCGCTGACAACAACAACTGTCAAAACGCTGGGGTGAACAAGCGCGGCTGCAGCAACGACCGATAGTTCGTGCGGTCTAGCGCTTCAACGTAAACAGAGCGGCGAAACCACAGCACATACAAAGGTAAGAGCCGCATGGAGATCGCTTTCAAGATACAGATCGCGCGAACGCCCTCAGCCGCGCAAAGTACAAGTACGCCTTTGCTGTTCGTAGAGTAGAAGCCGCGCCCCTCACTCCCGCGCTGCCGTCCCGCTTTCCTCCTTTCGCTTGTGAGATTGAGTCGCCAGTTCCCCTTGCTCCCGGTCGCAAGATACGCATTTGGTGCCGCAGCTAAACGTAGCCTCCCCTCCCTCCCTCTCATCCCCCCACGGCCTTTCGCACGACGGAAGACGTCTTGTGCGCTCTCCGCGAAAGCGCGCATCCCTCGTGACCTTTCACTCGCATATGCAGCATATGGCGCGCGGGGACAATTTTATCGCCGTTGGGCTGTATACGGAACCTCACGGCGGCGACGGCGATGGCAGAAATGCCCTTGGAGTGTCCATATAATTGCTATCGCAAGAAAATGAAAATAAAACACATCTGGGCGAGCTGAACGCATATAAGTGAAGGCGTAAAAGATCGTAAACAAACACGGTAGAACAAACAGGAATAGAGATCGTGTGAATTCATATTCAGGAGCATATCATCATCATTATCATCATCAGTCTATATTTATGTCCACTGCAGGACGAAGGCTTCTACCTGTGATTTCCAATTACCCCTATCTGGAGCTAGCTGATTGCAACTTGCGCTTGCAAATTTCCTAACTTCATCACCCCACCTAGTTTTCTGGCGTCTTCGACTGCGCTTCCCTACTCTTGGAATCCATTCGGTAACTCTAATGGTCCAGCGGTTATCCATCTTACGCCTTACATGGCCTTTCCAGTTCCATTTTTTTCTCTCACTGTCAACTAGAATATCGGCTATCCCCGTTTGCTCTCCGATCCACGCCACTCTCTTCCTATCTCTTAATGTTACGTCTAACATTTTTCGTTCGATCGCTCTTTGTGCGGTCCTTAGCTTGCTCTCGAGCTTCTTAGTTAACCTCCAAGTTTCTGCCCCATATGCTGGCACCGGTAGAATGCAATTATTGTAACTTTTCTTTTCAACGACAGTGGTAAGCTCCCAGTCACGATTTGGTAATGCCTTCCGTATATATTCCAACCCAATTCTATTCTTCTGTGAATTTCTTCCTCGTGATCATGGTCCCCTGTGAGTAATCGATCTAGATAAACGTACTGCTTCACATACTCTAGAGACCGACAGCCAATCCTGAATTCTTGTTCCATTCCTAGGCTATTAAACATTGTCTTTGTCTTCTGCATATTCATCTTCAACCCCCCTCTTACACTTTCTCGGTTAAGGTCCTCAATCGTTTGTTGTAATTCTTCCTGATTGTTGCTGAATAGGGCAATGTCATCTGCAAACCGAAGATTGCTGAGATATTCGCCGTTTATACTCACTCCCGAGCCTTCCCAGTCTAAGAGCTTGAATACTTCTAAGCATTCAGTAAATAGCATTGGAGAGATTGTGTCTCCTCGCCTGACCCCTTTCATGATAGGTAACTTTCTACTTTTCTTGCGGAGAACCGAGATTGCTGTGGAATCCTTGTAGATATCGGTCAAGAAGCATATATATATAGAAAGAGGGAAATAGGGAGAGCACGGAATAAAGGCATACCTCCAAAAACAAGCACGCAAGCACAATTTGAGGATTAGCAGTGCCATCACAATGCAAATTATTCCATTTTCATTCTTCGACCCGTGTCACTCTGAAATATTGTTTCTATGATAATCTTCTAACACATTGACACCAACATAGAATATTTCCTGCATCCCTTATCTATGTGGTCAATTCAGTGGGCCTTCTTTTAATAGATATACAGAGAAGGCAAGATGACGGCCACT
>NC_051160.1:110112624-110135209 GCF_013339745.2 Dermacentor silvarum | reverse complement strand
ACTCTCAAACGGAGATCATAATGGTCCAGGGCGCCTAGAAAAGCAAAACAAAGAAAGAAACAGAAAATGCAAGAAGCCACATTAAGGATCGAGTTGTAAAGCACTACTAAAGTGTGGATGTACGAGCCATGAGGAGGGAAAAAATTGCAATAGAGGCAACGTTGTTTCCAGTAGGTGTTTCTTTTACTGGAAGCTCACGCGGGCCTTCCACCGATGAGATAGGACAGTTCGGTCAAGTGACACAAAGTTCGGTGCCCTCCGACATTACGAGACTGTGTTTCCCTCAGCTTACCATGGGCCTCTCCGATTGCACCCACCGTATCCTGGAAGTCATGCCGCGGCATGGTCACGCATCGCCTTTCTCTTCGCGAGTCGGTGGTTGCGCGGGCTTTTGCGGCGGCGGCGCGTTAAGGCCAACCTCCATGGAACGAAAAAGCGACGAACTTTTGGCGGCCGCCCCTAGGCGACAGCCGCCCGCCGACCAACGTCCAAAAACTGGCTCTTCGCCGCCGATCCACTCCCTCCACTCCCTACGCGGCGAACTGGCGGCGGTTCGCCGCCCAGCGAACCGCCGCCGGTCCACCGGAAGTCGCTGGCGTGGCGGAGAGCGTAGACCAATCGGAGCACAGCACAGTCTGTCGCCCGTCGGCGGGAGTTTTGGTTGTTGACGCTTCGCTACGGTTGGGCTATTTCCTACCTTCGCTTCATACGCTTGTTTTCCAGTGCCGTTTCTCCTGCTTGTTGGTTGTTCTGCCTCAATGTTCTAGTGAATAACATGTTGCCACTGCATGTTTTGTTACGCTATGTAGTTAGAGGCTTCGCTTCCCGATGATGCTCTGCGCATGCATACCCGCAACATGATACCACACGTACTGCCATGTCTTGGAGAGACGTTTGATTGACGTTTCGAGGGTGTAGATCCCTGGCACATTCGAGAATTACGAGAGTTGAAGCATCGCGTAGGTGCGGCCTATAAGCCCATTTCGGCGTGCGCCTTTTGTATATCCTTTGCCCAGCTCTCGCGACGCAGCGGAACGACACTAGTAAAAATAATCGGTTCTACCTGTGTGGTGGCAACAATTACGGCGCGACGACAGGGGTGACCGTCAGGTGGTGCCTGCCGTGTTGGTCGGATGTTTTGCTCTGTACAAGTCGGTTGTCTAGAACTGCTGCAGTGTCGACTATGGCCTCTATCGATGCCTAGCGCCCTTTATTCTTGCTTCTTTTTTTAGAGCAGCAACTTCTTTTTCCGCGGGTGAAGGTGGTTTCGGCGGTTGATTGCCATGACCATGTCGGTCGTCACATAAATAGTGTTTCCTCGATTGCAGGGCAGGCTCGAAGGCGGCAGCATTAGGTAGACAAAAACTGCGCTGCGCATAAGCGGAGCGAGCCGCAAACAAACACAGGATCACAGACAAGGGATAGTAATGGCTTAATACCGACGTGTCGCGTATATATATAAAAAAATGTGGTTGATCCCTCTTATATAGGAATCGGTATAGAACACGAAAGTGAAACGTGTCTTCACAGAAGTAGTGTAATGTTTATTGCACATTGATATATAATGTCTATTGGTGTTTTGTGGCTAAAGCGCCCTTAGGCGTTGATGCACCCACGCTGACGCCTGGTGGCACGTCTCCTCCATCACGACTACCAACGTCGATGACCATGAGCAACCGTCGTGCATATGGAAGCTGCACTACGCTGCACACGCTAGCACAACGCGAAAGACGAAGCACGTAACTGACACACTAATACAACGCGCAAGACAAAGCACGTAACTGAATCGTCACCGAGTCAAATCAGCGCGTACAGCACGTCGTAATTGCAGCCTCCGCGATCAACTTCAGAAACATTTTCAGAGCTAATTGCGGAGGCCACGCTCCGCTGTGCTGAGTACGGTGAACGCCACCTAGGTGGCGTTGGTAGTGCTTCTTGATGCCAGCGTCCCTTCGAATGATGGCATCGAGGCGTCGTAGTGCTGAGACCACCGAAGCGTTCACTGTCGGTGCACGTTAGTGTCATAAAGCAGTACTTCTCTTTTCTGCTCGTAGGCGGCGGCACCGCCCCGAGCAAGAGCGCGGGTACACGGAGGAGTGTTAGATATATAAGGCGCGTCTGTGTAGCTCTCTGCAAATGCGTTTGTGGCGCAATGGGTTAAACGCTCGGCGATCTATCGTCGCGGACCGAGAGGTCGTGGGTTCGATTTCCAAATTTTGCATGTTTGTGGAACTTTTTCTTCTGGTTTCTTTCTTTGTATTATGTTCGTGTACATTGTAAGCTGACGTATTTCCGTGACGGATATACGTCAGTGAAGTCTTGGTGGACCCCGGCATAAAACACTTTCGTGTTAAAAAAGAAAAAAAATCACCGCATATCCACGACGTGAATGATGATGATTGGACGAAGCACCGGGGGATCATTCGGGTAACCGTGAATCCCCCGTACATGTGAGAGCGCGGGAAGCGGTGGCAAAACGCGGGAAGCGTTCTCTACCTGAGGTTGGTGGCGCCGATGCTCGGTTCAAGCGCGAGCTTGGCGAGCCCTCTGCTCCCGGTCCGCTTGCCGGCCTTGCCGTACTGCTGCAGCTTTGCGAGCCCTCAGCTCCGGGTCCACTTGCCGGCGCTGCCGTTTTGCTGCAGCTTCCCGCGCCCTAGACTGCGGGTCCGCTTGTTGTCTGCGTCGCCGTGCTGCAGCAGCTTTGCGAGGCCTCGACTGCGCTTGCAGTTGAGCGGCTACTCTCGCCTTTTCATCCATAGCGGGCGTGCCATTATCAGAAGCTACCGTTATCATCCATGGCTGAAGAGGGAGAGCCCGCGTCGGAGTGAGAGAGAAAGAGAGCGCGCGTCGGGAACGAACGCCCTTGTGCACCGCAGCGCCCCTAGCGGACTCCATGCAAACCAGAGCTACGGACGACGGGTGGCGAGGGAGGGACAAGGCTCTGCCCTAAGGTGCTTCGTCCCTAAAAGTAGCAACCTAAATAGGTTCTGTCTAACCGCGAACACTTAAGGACGCACTTTACAAGTCAGTTGCCTTATTGTAGGCGTAGAAAACATTGGTGTAGGCGCATTTTTACCTTCTGCTTTCATTCGCCAACGTCGCTTTCGTAGCTTTCGTAGCCTAGTTCGTCTGGCCACAAAGATTCCTCGCAGGCTGGCTGCGTCGAGCGGACGGTCGGCAGCGTTCGCCCGCTCTTGGTTGCATGGAGTGTGGTGTTACGAAAACGCGGTGGCGCTTCACGCTGGATTTTTCGTCACGTGAAATTCGTAGCAAGAGTTCGCTCCATTTGAGGTTGGCCTTTATCATTTGAGGTTGGCCTTTATTATTGAGGTTGGCCTTAGCGAGTCTGGCAGGGCGAGTGTAGGTCTAGAAAGGCGGTGAGCACTCGAGCACGCGAAGTTAGCGCAGTAGTTCAAAGCAGAACGGTATAACACCTTCGCTACACTTAACTGTCATGGAGGTAGCGGGACCTTCAGAACCACAAGGAATTCGGCGAGATAGAGATCCAGAGGAAGAACACCTAGCGTGCAACACCACTAACACTTAAAAATCACGTCACACACTCGAAACTGTCGTGTGAAACTTTGTCGTACCGAATGTTTAACGCTGAAGTGATCTGCTATAAAGTCAAGAAGCCTTTAATAATACGCTCAATTCGCGTTTTTCTTCTGGAATATATACGTGGATTCCATGCACTGGAAGAATCAGTGGACATGAGTTCTTTATATATAAGATTGGGCTAATGCCGGATGTGTTGACGTGGTATGTTACGAGCTTCAAGCTACTATGCAACAGTAAGCAGATGCCATTTTAGGGGCGATAAAATGCCCTAAATGGCATTTTAGATGCCATTTTAGGGGCGAATATATATATACATATACGGGGGATTCACGGTTACCCGAATGATCCCTGGCGCTTCTCCCACTACTCATCATTCACTTCGTGGATATAGGGTGATTTTTTAACACTACGTAGTTGCTGTGTTATTGTCATAGTGATAACGACGCTGCTTGTGATGAAGGAATGCGCTAGAATGAATCAAATTGAGTGTTTGACTCTAGAAACACAAAGAATGATCCTCACTTTTTAAGATTATGGGGTATACATACACGCAAGGGCTTCCATAACACTCGCAATTACATGATAAAGTTGGTCTTGCAATGCAGGGAGAATACCTGCATGGCTTTCGTTGCAAATGCACGATATCAAACATAAAGCACACCTAGATGCCACGTTTAAAAACTGCACAAGAGTATGTATGCCACCACCTAGAGGGAAGACTTATAGGTACGCCCTGAGCGGTGCGATGTTTTACGACTACCGTCAAAGAAATGCTGTTTTTGTACTTGTGGAGGTTTTCGTGTGACATCTTTTGGTTAGCAGTTGAGAATAACAACTCAGCTCGAGCTGTAGGTGGTGCACAGGCTGTTGTGAGCTTAGTTTTTTCTTTGATTTGACGTGTCCAATACAAGGGCAAAAGAATTCTACACGGTCATTTTGAATGAAACCACTCGGAGGTCGTCGTAATGGAAGAAGTTTGAATGACTCGTAGCACTAAGCACCGTCATACTGACGCTTACTGCCGCTGGATGCGACAACACAGGCTGCTGCTGCCGCCGCCATGTTCACGAGTTCAACTCGAGGGGGGTTTCACAATGTACGAGTTTGGCACGAGTTCGCCTGTCAATCAAAACCGTAGGTCACGCCCCGCGCGAGGCATGTAACACTTGTGCGCGCCCACCACGGTTGGGCCAAGCCCAACTTATTTTTCGCCAACAGCGACGTGATGCGGAACTGATGTGCAATAGTAATGTTGACGGACGAAATAAAACACGCACAACGCACTGTCATCGGTGATGTACTGAGCACCCCTATAAAAAAAAAGCGTCGACTTTTGCTGGCTTATGCATATATCTTCTAAGGAAGTGATGGCCCCGCAACACGGTTCATTGCATGCATTGTGGTGGCGTAGCGCACAATAAATAATTATCGGCACGTCACTGTAGCTGCTCGCAAGGCGTCGATGAGCCGTGGTGGACAACGATCCTGAGCAGTGTGTAGTGTTTTCCAACGACAACGTATCGCAGCTGTCATTTGAGATGGCTGCTCTGTCATCGGTGATGTATCGGAGCCGCAGTGTCGCAAACACGATCAGCGGTCAGCGCAAACACACCCAGTGCGATGGCATTTCTTCATCACAAGCACAGCAAACTAAACAATTGCAACAGCTTGCTGCTAATTTCCTAATTCTAATTTCCTAAGTCTAATTTCTTAGCTACACAGAAGAGCTCTCACCCGCCAAAATGCGATTGCTGTGGCTGTCGTTACGATATCCATCTGCGATCGCCGTTAGCTCAGCAGCAGAGGCAATCGGCAAGCACATTGGAGTGAACAACACACTCAAATTCTGCGTACATGCGCACGGAGGCACCTTCACCGGGCAAGCGGTTACAAGCGATAAATTGTATCGCTGGGCAGCACGCGCTTATTCTTAATGCATCGCGGAGACTTCGCGCGCTCAGATAAACTGGTGCATTTTCATTGTTCTGCGTCACTACAGACCCTAGAATACCGCACAGCAATTTTGCAGCGACAGCAATTGCTCCCGTGTCTATGGCTAGAGTGTCGCTTCAGTTGGTAAAGCGGCGGCCTGAATAGCCGCCTCAGTGAAAGCACCTGCGGTGAACAGCCGTGCCGCAGCGCTGCGTTGCCATTCCCCTAATAGACAGGGAATGGACAGATCATTGTCATGACTGACGTTATGCGTCATTATCGCATCGACTTTATCGAGAATAGCACTGCAGCGCACCTGGCGACTGCTCACTGTATGAACTCCCTCGTGAGTGCGACCCTCTAGAATGTATCCGCTTGTAAGCTTTCGCCTCACTGTCGCCACTCGCGGCAAAACAGTTCAATATTTAATAATTCACTCGTTGTCCGTTTGTCATCACAAATTTATAGCATTCAAAACGAAAAACCGACACTTTAATAAATAAAATATTTGTTATTTTATTTATTGTATTTCAAAGTATTCGATGGAGGGAAAGTGTAGGTGCAACAATGCACCACATGTGCCCTGTTCGCATTCGACGGAGGATAGAAAGATAATGCTCGAAAGAGGAGGCACGCCCTTGACGCGGCCGAGAAAAGCGTGGCAAGTGGCTCACGGCAAGTGTGCAGATAGTCAGCGGTACAGTCACGGTATTGCTAAATGGGGATAATACGTTGATAACACTACGCGGCGCTGGCGCGTTTTGTTGCGCAGTCCTCTGTGCTTGCAGCACGGACACACTGTGCCGCGCAGGGTGCGCTCATGTTGTCATACGCGGCTTTATCTCGACATTTCTTTTTGCCTGCTGTTATTGCACGTTCCTTGCTATCTCCGTTCACTGACTGCCATCGAGTAAATTCGGGTAAAACTCGTGCGAAAGAGAAACTCGGCGCATCCTGCATAGCACCCCAGGACGAAATCATTTTTGTATGGGCCGGATAGTTTACTTCTACGTCACTTCTAGATAGGCTAATGGAAACGGGAATCGCTGCAAAAGCGACACTAATAAATGATCCGGTGATGACGGGCTTAAATGTATTTAGTGGGAAAGTGCAGAAACCGATGGGTTTGTAGCGGCACCCGAATTCGAACCAAGTACTTCCTGCGTGCGATTTGGATGCTCAGCTACTAGGCTGCAACTTTCTTCCTGGAGGTGAAGAAAGGTCCAAGACCACCACACTTAGTGGTTTGGAAAGTGCGACATGTGAGAAAAGGGTCAACCCCAGGGGAGCCACACTTCACACCGAGAAAAGCTTGTTTTACTGGGAAACGTGCGTAGTCCAGTATCACATAGGTCACAACGAGAATAAAAAGACGACGGGCTCTTGCGTGTGGCACATTATAGACCAAACGCAATCCCCAGACGAGCGAGGCTTTTTGCTGGCATACACTGGCGAAAACGCCTGGACGAGTGATGTTGTCAGTTGTACGAAAAGTCGTAATATGCATAAAATATGGCAACCAGGGATCACCTCACAGTGCATTATAATGCAGCAAGCCAGATACGGTTATAGAATAAATCAGTTATTTAAAAGTAATCTGATACATGCTTTTCTTCTAGTTATAAGATTGGTTGTGCATGTAAAATTCTAAACATTATCGGGACCTATTCATAATAACAAATAGAAAAAAAATTGGTTGGAAGGCAAGTGACGAAAGTGAGCTTTCAGTGGCGTGTACTTTAATTCTTTTTTTTTTTTTGTGCGTAAATGTTGCGAAAAAAAGCTCGTACAGCCCTAATTCTACCGAACGCATTAAGTGCATCTTGGGTTCAGGTGCTTAGTAGAATTTATTCAAGAGTGCTTTGAAAGATGCTAGTTGGTGGCTCTTCATACTAATTCATTTGCTAACACCTTACTAAAAGCACAGACAAGAAACACCAACAAGCGGTAGATGCGCGTCAACCGTCTGCTAGCGTTTCGTGCCTGTGCTTTTAGTAACGTGCTAGCACATAAGTAACCATTAGGAAGTTATTTTCTTCTATATAAAATGAAAAAGAACAATACATACGGTGAATAGAAGACCGCACTTTAATAACGGCGCAGGAAGAATCCGGAGCCTTATACAGCAAATATTCAAAACCCATTCGTAACCCACCTGAAATAGCAAATGGGGACAATGCGAAATCATTTTTAGGGCCACAGCACCGAGTGACACTCTTGTTTATTGCGCAGCAACTGCCGGTTAGGGACCGACTTCCGGTTTGTCACAGAGGTGGGACAAAATAAAAATTAATCATAAAAAATGAACACAGGTACATATTGATGCTTCTACTTACGGTTGACGATAGATATGACATGAGAGCACATGTTCAGTACAGTAAAGAGCTAATTAAGTGTCGAGAATAATGAGAAACAATTACCAGCCT
Source organism: Dermacentor silvarum (assembly GCF_013339745.2). Lineage (NCBI taxonomy): Eukaryota > Metazoa > Arthropoda > Arachnida > Ixodida > Ixodidae > Dermacentor > Dermacentor silvarum. Next base: position 110,127,290 of record NC_051160.1, on the reverse strand, counting down.
GTTTATTTTCTTCGATTTCATAGCAGCGCAATAGAACGACTAGAATTAGCACCTCGAAGTTGGTGCTAGTGCACAAACGCCGAGGCGCGAGTGCAACTAGTAGACAGCAAGTCAAGGATTAGGGTCGTTTCTGAGTTTGAGTTCTGTTTATTCGAAGGAAATGATAAAATGGTATGTCATTCTGGTTCGTTCAGTGCGCAGAAAATTGAAAAAAAAAGAGCCACACGGCATAACACCATGGCATAAGGATGTAAATTCTGGATTTACCGCATGTGTACTTTTTTACATTCCTGATTGGTTTCTGGTGTTTTTGAGGGTTACAGTATTCACAGTTTTGGCGATGTGATTCTAGCAGTTGTAGCAGTATGCTAGCTTACTTGCCACATTTACATAAATACAACATACGTGTCATAGATATGACACGTATGCAGGTATGACGAATATACATTTTCGTCGTTAAGATTTCCATATGGTGAATAGTCGGTGTCCCCACCCACTACAGAACGCGGACGTAGTCTTCTGTTAGAATATATATATATATATATATATATATATATATATATATATATATTACCAACATTGAAATTGTAGTGGCCAGAATAGCCACGCCAAATCGAATACGCTTAATTGCGCAATCACGCGCTGTAATATTTCCCCGTGTATTTTGATTTCAATAAACAACAAAATTTTTTATGACTTTCTTTTGGGTGTATTCCTGTTAGTTATTAGTCACGCTTAAGCTTAAAAGTAACTTTAATCGTTCTATTGCGTACCTATGATATCGAAGAAAGTGAAGTGGCTGGTAAGAAAGCAATTAAATACAAAATATACATCATGGTTAAGTCTCCGCAAGCTAGGTTACATTTAAACAATTGTGGATTGATTACATTGGATGAAAGTTGTACGAGGGGGTTATCCTATTCATCTTAGGAAGTGTTTTTGTTCAGATCACCGTTGTCGTAAAAGGTATTCCTTTGCTAATACAGACTTAAGTGAAGCGGTCAGCAGCAGCACGAAAGATTGTCCCGTGAGCGTACCTGCTGAGCAGTCATTAGACTCAAACGAGGCAAGCTGCTACCTACACATAATAATATCAGCAACAACAGTGAGTATGGATTCCTCGATGAAGTAGGCTTTGCACTAACTTAGACGACGTGACAACGGGAGCACATGACGCCAAAGTTCGTTCGCATACAGGCGGCGAAAGCCAAGCGGTGCAAAAACACAGCGTTGTCAAACGAAGCAAACCTGCGGTGTAATTTCGCTCATATGGTTTGCAGATAAACCGTTCTTCGATAGATGAGCTGATTTTATTTTCCTAATTTCTCCTTTTTGTGTTACCTTTGCCCACTCCCTTCTGCAATGCCTTACTGCTCCGAATCTAAAATTCATGACTGTTACTCTAACCAAGGGCCCAACTGAGGGCTTTTAAATCCTAAAGAACGATTTCAGCTGATCGAACGAAGCTTTCCTGTTAGAAAATATGTTGGAACAACTTGTGAGCCACGTTTTTCAATTCCTAGGTTACTAGCGCTCCACCTGAATCAGCGGACACCAACATGCGACTGAAACGACCCACACTTCGGAAGCATGTATTGCACAATAAAAATAACTGATTCAATGAATCAATCAATCTATCTATCTATTTGATTCAGTCAATGTCAAGTGATTTTTTATGTTTTAAGAAGACTCTTCTCAAGAGGCATCCGCTAAGGGTTACTGATGTGGTCAGTGGGGTAGATATAAGAAGACGTGGAAACTAACGTGGTCGTCAAGGGCGCTATAACGTAAAGCTATTCCAAACTTCTCTATGCCCATTCTGTAATCAGCCTACCACGACTGGTCAAAGCATTTTCAGCCCACTCCCAACTTCGCCTGTCTGCTACGCGACATCACGAAAACCGCGATAGCTCCCCATCTGATATAACGTGTACACACTGATTATGCATGATTAAACCACACAAAAGAAAAATAATCATTCCTGATTCGACTCCTTTTCACAATTAGCCCTCTACTATTGGTCTAATGTTTTCTGGCTACGCCCACTTCACCTGTCTGTAACGCGGCCTCACAAAACCGCGAAAAGTCACCACGTCAAAGTAACGTGTACGGTGAAAAAAATGCATTAATATTGTTACGAAAGTATGGGTTTATTTACAGGTGAGGATAGATGAGAACACATGAAGGGAGCAGCCAAAGGCGAAAACCAGTCCGGTACGATCAACCGCCCAGTTCAAGCACGTGCTCCACGCCACCTCTTTGTCTTCTTCTAACCTCCGCGCATTGCCGCTACATTTTCCCCGGGCGCAGACGAAGCTCGCCGAGCGAGTTAAATGGGTCGGTGATAATACTGCTTGAGGCGAGCCACATGAACAACTTGTGTCACGCGCGAACGCCGGTTATTTGCAGTCACTTGGGCGACAACGTAGCTTACGTCACTTAGACGAGCGAGAATGACGAAGGGTTCAGAGTAGGTGGCGAGAAACTTGCGGTACAGCCCTTTTTTGCGAACTGGTGTCCACAGCCAAACATAGTCACCGGGCAAAAAGCTCACGGGAATATGCCGGGCATCGTAGAGGCTTTTGCTGTGGCCCTGTGAGGACAATGTCCTCAGACGTGCGAGTCGCCGTGCTTCTTCTGCACGACACAAAGTCTGAGCGATGGACAGGTCTTCATGATGCTGGAAGGGTAGGAGAGTATCCAGAAAGCTCCGTGGATTGCGTACGTAAAGCAAAAAGAACGGTGCATATCCAGTAACTTCATGCTTGGCAGTGTTGTACGCGTACGTAATGAAAGGCAAGACGGCATCCCAATTTTTGTGGTCAGCGTCGACATACATGGACAGCATGTTGGTAAGGGTGGGATTCGTCCGCTCAAGGAGACCATTAGTTTGCGGGTGGTAAGGAGAGGAATGCCGATAAGAAGAACCACAAAGCCGCAGTAGTCCTTCAACAACGTCGGCAGTAAATTGCCGTCCACGATCACTGATAACAACCCGTGGAGCGCCGTGACGTAAGATGACGCGGTGCGGCAGGAAGGAAGAGACATCAGCTGCTGTGGCAGATGTAAGTGCTGCTGTTTCCGTGTAACGAGTTAAGTAATCGACGCACACTATAATCCACCGGTGGCCAGATGATGTCTTCCGGAGTAGTCCGAGCAAGTCAATGCCAACTTTTTCAAAAGGCGACGTCAGTGGCGTGACAGGTTGCAAATAACCTGCAGGGCCAGTCGTTGTTTGCTTGTGGCGCTGACAAACAGCACAGCTGGCGACGTACTGCTTCGTTGTTTTCCAGAGTTTCGGCCAGTAAAACCTCTGGCGGAGCCGGTGTAGTGTGCGTGCGAAGACAAGGTGGCCGGACGTAATGTCATCGTGCATCGAACGAAGAACCGCAGGGTGCAGGTTTTCTGGCACTACTAAGAGCAATGGAGGGCCGTCAGCTGAGTAATTCTTCTTGTACAGCAAACCATTAGAAATATTAAATGGCTGCCCTGGTGAATCATGCGCAGATTCTAAGAAATGTTTCAAGGCAGGGTCACGATGTTGCTCGCTCTTGAAACTACTGAGGTCTGGGAAGTCGGACGAAATAGAAACTGAATAGTCGTCGAAGTCATCGTCCTCAGCGTTTGTGTACGGTGACGGGAGGCGCGAGAGGCAGTCGGCATCCGTGTGGCATCGTCCGCTCTTGTAGGTAATTGAAAAGCTGTACTCTTGAAGGCGCAACGCCCAACGGGCTAATCGGCCGGACGGGTCGCGGAGCCCAGCAAGCCAGCACAGTGAATGGAGGTCAGTCAGTATGGTGAACTCGCGGCCGTGCAAATATGGCCGGAACTTTTGAATGGCGAATACAACTGCTAGGCACTCCAGTTCTGTGACGGTGTAGTTCTTCTCCGCTTTGGTAAGTGTCGGACTAGCATAAGCGCGACATGCTGCCAACCGCTGCGGATCTGAACGAGCACAGCACCAACACCAACACCACTAGCATCAGTATGCAGTTCAGTGAAGGCAGCGGGATCGAAGTGCATCAGGACCGGTCCGGAAGTCAGTAAAAACTTCAGTTGCTGAAATGCAGTCTCACAGGAATCCGTCCACACGTATGGCGTGTCCTTGTGAAGAAGGGACGTCAGAGGAGAAGCAAGCTGTGCGAACTTCTTGATAAATCGGCAGAAATACGAGCAAAGGCCCAAGAAACTTCAGAGGTCTTTCACCGTCTTTGGTTGCTGAAAGTTACGAACCACGGTAACCTTTTGTGGATCTGGTCGTATTCCCTGGTTGTCGACCAGAAAGACCAGTACAAGAGCTTCACGCTCACCGAAGTGACACTTTTTGGAATTTAAAATAAGGCCAGCTCGTCGTATGCAGTCAAGCACGATCGATAAGCGGTGATTATGCTTTTCAAACGTCGTGCCATAAATGATCACGTCATCTAGATAGCACATACAAATTTCCCATTTGAGTCCGCGGAGCACTGTATCTATAAACCTATCGAATGTCGCCGGAGCGTTGCACAAGCCGAAAGGCATAACGTTGAACTCAAAGAGGCCGTCGGGTGTTACGAAGGCTGTCTTCTCTTTGTCCAAGGGGTGCATGGGAATTTGCCAGTACCCTGACCGCAAGTCAACGGAAGAAAATTATGACGCGGAGTGCAGACAGTCGACGGTGTCATCTATACGTGGCAGTGGGTACACGTCTTTTTTTGTGACGGCGTTGAGACGGCGGTAGTCCACGCAAAACCGCCACGAGTTGTCCTTCTTTTTGACGAGAATCACCGGAGCTGCCCACGGACTGCATGATTCTTCTATGACTCCTCTCCGCAACATATCTTGCACCTGCTCGGCGATGATTTTCCTCTCTGAAGGCGAAACGCGGTAAGGCTTCTGACGAATTGGCGACGCTTGCCCGGTATTGATTCGATGTTGCGTACGAGACGGCGGCAGCGTGTTTGTTGATCTTTGGTCTTGCGTAAAATCAAACACTGAAGCGTAACTTGCCAGCACCTCTTGAAGGAGGCGCCGCTCAGCAGAAGGCAGCGACTTGTTCATCATGCGCTCAAAGTCAAGGGAATAATCAGGGTAGGAATCAGGATGGGATTTCGCTCCGGCAGACGACAGTTCCACGGTTTGTACAGTCATCGTAGTTTCTTCGTCAAAGCTTGCCAGTTTAAGTCCTGCCGGCAGAGATATCGGTTCTGTCGAGACATTTACGGTCCACAAGTGGGTAGAGCCGTCGACGGCGAGCACGAGGCAACGAGGCACTATCACATTTTTCTTGAGCGCGTTGTTGAAATTAGGCTCGACTAAACCATAGCAGGATCCCGTACGAGTACTAGAAGAGTGTACGGGTACGAACATTGCTGTCCGTGGGTGCATACAAACATCTTTCGACACCAAGAAAACGTCCGAGGTATCATTAAGTAATTCGGCCACGGGAGTACGCACGGCGCTGCGCAGAGAAATGGCGCCACTACCACAATCCAAGGTCGCCCCACATTCACGCAAGAAATCAATACCTAGGATAACGTCATGGGTAGCGCGTGCGAGCACAGTAAGTTCAGTCCTAAACTTTTGAATACCTATGGTGATCGATACGCAACAAACACCAATTGCACGCAACATTTCTCCACCAACACCGCGAAAGGTAGCGTTTCCGGTCCCAAGCAAACAAAACTTTTTGTCCAAGACGATTCTTGAAAGCCAGACTCATTATCGAGACTGCTGCCTCGGTATCAACTAACGCTACCGTACTCACATTGTCTACATAAACACACACTTTGTTCTTTAACATAACTGTACAAGGGGGTCTTGATGAAGGTGATCGTACTGCGGCCTCGCCCCCATCGGTCGCACCAGCTAGTTTCCCAGCGGTGGCGGTGACTGAGAGCGACGACGCGGGGACGGAGATCGCCGTTGTCGCGTCAGTGGCGGGGTAAGGCTGCGGTCGGACATCGGGGAGTCAGCTCGTGTCGCGCGTTCCTGTTGCCGTCGTTGAAAGGAATTGGGGAACGACCACGGCTCGACTGCGGACGTAGGAGGGGTGTAGGCAATAAATCGCGGAGCTCGCTGCTGGCGGTGAGGGCAGTACTTAGCGATGTGTCCAGGTAGACCACAGTGGTAGCAAGTGCGGGAGTCGCGATTTGTCGACCCCGGTGAGAACGGGCTGGCTGGTTGGTTGTAAACGGGAGAAGGAGCCCGAGTAGGAAATCTTTGGGGTGGAAGTGGCCTACGTCCCAGATTTCCGAGAGGGCGCATGTTCCTGCTTTCACACCACTCGGTATAGGGCACACGAGGTTCCGGATAACTCTGGCGAGACCAAGATGTCTGTGGCGCATTGATGACACTCATGAGCTGCGTCGGCAACGCGAAGCAGAGCAAGCTCTTCTTTGACGACTTGCCGTATTACCGAGGAGATGTCATCAGATGGGACTGTCAAACTTGCAACAGTGGTGACATTGCCTAAGCACCCAAATTTTGGTAAAGTTCTCCGCATTTTAAGGGCTTCAAACGTCCGACAGTGCTGTCTTAGGTCGGAAGGGGTTCTGAGGTCTTCTTTCGCTATCAGAAAATTATAAACATCTTCTGCGATTCCTTTCAGGAGATGCCCCACTTTATCCTCATCAGACATTGTCGCACTCACTATTCCGCATAATTTTAAAACAGCCTCAATGCAAGTTGTGCATGTCTCGCCAGGTAATTGAGCCCTGCGTGAAAGCGACTGCTCAGCCTTCTTTTTTTTTTGGACGTCGAGTCACCAAAGCACTTCTTAAATTCGTCGACGAAATCGTCCCAGGTTGGCAACACGCTCTCATGGTTATCGAACCAGAAAAGTGCGGTCCCGGCAAGAAAGAATACCACGTTCTCGAGCTGCTTCGTAGTACTCCAGCGGTTGTGGCGACTTACTCGTTGGTAGTGCTTCAACCAGTCTTCCACGTCTTCATCCGGCTTTCCCGAAAAGGTGCTTGGATGTCGCTCCGGTGTCGCGTAGCCAGCCTGGCCTGTGTGAGGGTCTTGGGGCTCACCGCCGATGGCGCCTTCTCTTGAATCTTCCATGTCCGCTGCCTGTGGTGGCAAGCCAGCCAAGCGTCTGCTCCGTCGCGAAGTCGGTAGAGCTGCGTAGTCGTCCAGGGCGATGTACCCAGCACCTCCACCAAATTGTTACGAAGGTATGGGTTTATTTACAGGTGATGATAGATGAGAACACATGAAGGGAGCAGCCAAAGGCGAAAACCAGTCCGGTACGATCAACCGCCCAGTTCAAGCACGCGCTCCACGCCACTTCTTTGTCTTCTAACCTCCGCGCATTGCCGCTACAATATGCCGAACAAAACTGAAAAATTTTCTGAATAATCACAGACTGCCCCGTTCCGAACGGAATAGAAGAAGGCTGCCCGTCGATCACTCAGGCCCTCGTGACTGGCACCTGCCGTTGAGCATGTATTTATTTGTGCATAATCAACCTTTTTGCGTGGCAGTAAAACGTTATAGAGCTCTTTCGGCACGTATACGACATCGCTCTGCCAACTCTTCCTTGTTGAGGATCCGTTTTAGCGGCATTCTTATCTTTCCGTTGCACGCCACCGCGATTTTCAACCAGCCACGGCAAGCTAAGTAAGGCGAAGCAGACCAATCGGTGAAGCCGGCACCACCCTCTTCATGCGGTTATCTATTTTCACTGTGCTGGCTCGGGCCCATCGAAACCCTCTCCACTAGAGCGTGCTCCTCGCCTCTTGTCAGCCAATTAGATAAGAAAAAACGCTGAGTGTAGACAATGTTATTGGTTTTGAAAGCGAATAGGAGGTCACCTTTGACCTCCTATAAACGAGGAGAGTGTTTGATTTTGTTGTTCAGACAACGCTGCAGGTCACCGCCCTATGCTTGCGTCGGTGGTTACGTAAATTTAACGTCAGGAGTTTGGAATCAAAACAGTTTGGAATCATTTTACCTTATAGAGGCCCTGAATTCTTTTTAGAATAGCCGGTGACTGCCCAATTCAGAAATGAATCAGAGATGGCTGCCCGCTCCTCGCCTCTTGTCAACCAATTAGATAACAAACACCTCTCAGTGCAGGTAATGTTATTGGTTTTGAAACGGAACAACGTTTACCTCCTATAAACGAGGAGTTACCTCCTATAAACAAGCAGAGTGTTTGATTGGGACGTTCAGACAACGCTGGCGGGTCACCGCCCGTTGCTTGCGTCGGTGGTTACGTAAATTTGACGTCAGGAGATGGAAGTAAAAACAGTTTGGGGAATAGCTTTACGTTATAGCGCCCCGGTATTGCGCTTAAGGTTTGAAGAGTGTCGTAATAAAAGAAAATTAGAGCACAACTCATCTCCCGATGATCATCGACGGTAAAGCGAACAGCACTCCACCAATGTAGCGACAGACCATATTCCTGAAGGCACGTTTAATAATGCGTATAGTGGTAATTCTGAGACTCGTTGCTTCGGCTATATGCCACATACTCCGTTATCTTCCCACTTTGCTATGGCACTCGCTATACAAGGGCGTCCTTGAACTTGAGGCATGAGGACGACTGTATGACGCCAACGCAGTGACGATGGAATGAACAGGAAGGAATGGATATTGGCAATTGCATATAACGACGTCGGCAAGGCGGCAATAAAGTGCTGATTTTTAAATTATGACGATGACGCAGGTGATATGTTGACAATGGCATGGCGATACTGAAGTGATGACAACGGTGAAACAACACCGTGACGACCATTACATGACGACGATGGTATGATGATGTTGGCATAAAGAAAGTCGGATGTGGAAGTTGCGATGGTGATAATAGAAAAACCGCGACGGAATCTCCGACGACAGTAAGAGAACGATGCAGTGACGACGATGGCAGTGACAACGACATGACGACCATGCGTTGACGATGACTGTGTGATGACAATGACGTCACGATGGCTGTATTAAGAATCTTCTATGACGACAATGGCGTGACACCGACTGCATGACGACGAAGGTCTGGCAATGGAGGCATGATAGTGAGTGTTTTGACAATGAGGGCGTGACCGGGGCGGCGTAATCACGTGTGAATGAATGCCGTATAATTACGATACAATGACGAAGAAACATTGTCGCCGATAGGATGACGTTACGGAAGTGTTGACAACGATTAAACGATAGCGTCACGACTACGGCATGAGGACAACTCCGTGCCGACGATGGCGTGAAGGTTACGACATGATGAAAGTGGGATGACAAAGATGAACTGATTGTAAATACCACGTCGGGCCAAGCAATTAGGCTACTTGGACCACTGGTGTCGGAGTGGAAGCCGTGACGATGACAGCATGAAGAGAGATCAAGAAGCTGTAATGGCAACGACTGAAACACCACAACGGCGTCACTATGGCTGTGTTACAGCGAATATATGGCGGCTCTATGACGACGACGGCTTGATGACGACGGCATTACGAGCGTCCGATGGCAATGCTGGAATGACAGTGATGGAAGCAACACGACGACATCACGACCAGGAGCACATACCTAGTGTTCCCAGCAAGTAGACATTTTGGGCCGCTGGGTCGGCATAAGAGGATAGATATATAAATCCAAATCCAAGGTATCCAAAAGAAGCACGTGCAGCAGAAATTTTCGCAAGGCGGCATGTCGTTTAAGCGCGGTTTCACAAATACGGCAAAAATTGTGGACAAATTGTCAGCGTATCCGAGACGTGCTAACAGTGCATTTTGTAGAAACGAACATGTGCTACAACAATTTTCTCCCAGACCATTATAGCCTTCAATTGTATAATGGAATCATGGTCCTAACGATGCTACTATATTTTTTGTTTGTCAACTATTGCCTGATATTTTAATGTATTGCTTGTTTTGGTTGCATTATTTCGATTAGTACTTTTTGCCATTTGCACCATATTAAGCGGATCTATCTATCTATCTATCTACCTTTCTAGCCTCTTACGCTGGCCTCCCTTTCTTCTCGTTCATTACATAACGAGGGCTCGAATCCGGCCACATTGATGACGTCAGGTAGCATATGTGGGTTTATTGACTATGTTGCCATCCCCCAAAAAGATCACGTGCTCGTGATGCCTGCGGCAGAAAGGATGTTCCACATTCGCCCCTAGGTTTGTGAGTGGTGGAGCTGGCTAACTTTCCCAGGGTTACTTCAAGTTGTAAAAACATAAATACCCCAGAAAGTAGATGGGAAAACGGCTCCGTGGTAGCTCAATGGTGAGAGCATCGCACGCGTAATGCGAAGACGCGGGTTCGTTGCCCACCTGCGGACAGTTGTTTTTTCATCTGTTTTCATTTGAATAAATTATCATTTCTTTAATTCAATTAGTAAGTACAAGTAATTTCCCCTATGTTGTCCTTGGTGTCATTGTTTGTTGGCTTCTTATGATATGATTAAGAGAAGAGACGTGGCACACAACGACTGGACTAACAACTGTGTTTTATTGAAAAACCCCGTCTCCCAGCATTACCAGGCGAGCATGCGCAGCTCAAGAGCCAAAACCCACATACAAACTAAGGTTGATTGCGATAGGCCGCGTTGCTAGCGCCAGTGCGATAGGAAACTTAGTTCCTTCTGCATCAGTGAGATAGAGGTAGTACTGATGCAGTTATCCCCTTGCATGCCGATAGGGTAAGCTTCGAGAATTTCACGCTCCGTCTCCGTGTATGTGCAACGTCTCTTCTCTGTACTTCGTCTTTTAACTGGTTTAATACTCATCAAAATGTACCAACTGACCCAGATCGCAACTCTACTGCAGTGGTCCAAGTTATACAATAGCTTGGGCCACTAGGTATCTGCTCGTTATCGTTGCATCGCCGTCATTCTAGTTTGCTTTTCCGATTTCCTCATGCAGTCGTCACGCATTTATTGCCACACCCCCGACTTGATGTCGTCCTGGTCGTTCCATCGTCCTCGCTTCAGCTTCGCCTTCACGCCATCGTTGTCCTGCAGGCTGCGTCACACAATCATCTTCGCGATATTGTCGTCATGTAATTGTCGTCCTCCCATTGTCCTCATAGCAATGTTATGCCATCGCTGTCATTGCGTCGTCGACACACAGTCGTCGTCATGCTTACCTTGTCATAAAATGGTGGTGATGCCATCGCGGTCTTTGCACTGCTGGTTTAACTTCGTCATCTGAATCTCGTTCGGCCGTCTCGTCACACTGTCCTCATAGTACTGTTGTCATGTCGTCTTCGTGTCGTTTTACCATCACCGCCACTTCAGCAACGTCAAGGAATTGTCGCCCCGCCTTCGTCCTAATACTGCTTTCGTCTTTCTGTCCCAATCATGCTGCTGTCAGTAAATCGTGAATATGCCACCATTGTCATGCCACGGCCGCTTGGTAAAAAAAAGGTCCTTTTTTTATCCAGCGGCCGTGGTCATGCCATCAGCATCTTATCGTCGTCTCGTGAGACAGTTGCCATCGTTCATTCGTAACGATACCGCTGTTGCGATACCGTAGTTATCGTGCAATCGTCTCCATTCCAGCTTTGTCCTCCGGTTACCATCATACAGTCGTCGTCATCCCATTGAATTCATGTCGACTACGTCACATTGTCGTCTTTATACCATTCTCGTCATTTAAGGAACCGTCATCTCATTGTCCTGCTGTCGGCGTCACACCGCCTTTGTCGTTAGATCGAGGTCGTTCCTTCTTCGTAATTGCATCGTCATAACTAAGTCGGTGTCATAAAGGTGTCGTCATGCTACCTTAATGCTCATCGGTGAATGAGTGCCATAGCAAAGTGGCATGATACCGGAGCATGTTGCTATATAGCCCAAGCTACGAAAGTCTTAGAATGACCACTACAGATGTAAAATAAACGTGACTTCAAGAATTTACTGCTACGTTGCTCGAATGCTAATCGCCTTACCGTCGGCAGTTGTCCTGAGAGGAGTTGTGCCGTAAATGTTTTTGGTCTCATTGCTTTGACGTTGTCCCTGCCGTATTCAATAAACCAAATGAGGGCATATATCAACTCATTATGTGGAAGTGCGTTATGGCAAGTATCATGGAACATTTATATTAGAGGAAAGGAATAGATAAATGAATCATACCTATTTCGGCGACAGTCATCCGTTGTGTCACTGCGTTATTCAACTGTCCCCGCAGTGAAAAGCGAACGCTGTTAATAAGGGAAATAAATATGCTGCAGACGAATGAGCCATGAAATTTAGTAGCGTATGAATCTTACATTCGTTGACGATACAAGTGCGTTCTGTTGAAATCAATGAACGCTGTGTTCATGGAACGCATTACATGAACCTGGCAGCGTATTTCCTGTATTTGAGTAGTACTGTAGGTCCATATGGGTTCCGAGGTGTTTACAAACTGAAAATTTGAAAGAGCAAACGAATCATAAACATTGCGGTAGCTTAGCTTAATATCCAATAAACCTATAAACTGGTATAGGGGCTTGTTTTAGACAGCAGAAGAGAAGATGTTTCGTGTTTCTGTACAGCCAACACTAAGCAGTCAGAATTTCAATTATAGTTTTTTGGATGCGAATGCGAAAGTGTATTCTTCCGTTAAACCTGAAATCTTAGCGGCACAATCTACCAGCAGACCTTAAGAAATTGTGGACAGGGCTGATCGGGTTTAACATCTCAAAGCATAACTGGGACACCGTAATTCGAAGTTTGGTATTATTGCCACAAAGGCAGGGTTCTATAACCTGCAATGAATACAAAGCACACGAGCGTTTTTTTGCATTCTGCTGTTAATGAAACGCTACCGAAACAGCCGATCACTTCTGCAGTGTAAAGGGCATTTTGACCACAGGCATCGTGTCGCACGCGGCCTCGAGAGTAGGCAGCTTAAGCCTGCAATAAAATTGCTGGATAGCTTTGGTGCATATTACGGCTTATAAAGCTATGTACCGTGACAGTTGAAATAGTAATGCCTATTCGACATGATACCTGGGTGCTTAATATTTTCCAACTGGCGGTCAACTCTTTGGAGCGCTGGAGATGAGACACGTTTGCAAACAGTGTTTGTGTACATCGTGGGGAACTGTGGAGAACTGGAACGACTAAAACGCAGAGATATTACAACGTGAGTAATCAGTGTTATCACCACATCTGGATCTCGAGAGAGTCGTCACTCTTGAAGTCACGCAGAAAGGTATTTCGACACCCTGGAAGAATGCAGAAATATTTTACCCATTGTGTCAGAGACAATGGCTTGGAAAGCGCGAGTTTTTGAAAAGTCCTTGAGGAATGATGAATTTTGTGACAGCAAACTTCTGCGTTGAATTTTGTGACAGCAAACTTCTGCGGGACCTACGCTCCGAATTAACCCATAGCTGCCCCTGTCACTTGCGCCGGCATTCTCCGTCAGCGCGACCCGGCCATATTTAGCGGGACCGGAGAACATGACGTCGAAGACTGACTGACCTCCTATGAACGTGTAAGCGCTCACAATAAGTGGGACTTCCAGGCTAAACTGCCCAACGTCATCTTTTACCTTGTTGACGTCGCAAATCTATTGTTTAATAATCAAGAATATGACCTCTCGAATTGGCCCGCATTCAAGACACATTTCACCGAAGTGTTTGGCCGCCCCATTCACCACGTGCGACGCGCCAACAGCGTCTACGCCAGTGAGCGTAGCAGCCGGGCGAGACTTTTTCCAGCTATATGGAGGATGTCTTGGATCTCTCTAGCCGTGTTAATCGAACGATGGCGGAGGACTAGAAGATCAAACTTATTCTGAAAGGTACTGAGGACGACGCGTTTCAAATGCTGCTGGCCAAGAGTCCAACCAGCGTCACGGTTCTCTTCAGCCTGCGTCAAAGTTTGCGCCAACGCACCATCGCCCGCCAAAACGTCCCATAGGCTCACTCGGTCTCGGCCATTGCAGTTGCCGCTAGCCATACCGATCCCTCTGCTCTCGTCCATCAGCTCCAGTAGTTCATTCGCGAGGAAGTGGCCCGCCAGCTGTCGCTACTCCCTCACAGCCAGGAGCCTGCCCCAACACTAACTCCGGCCGTACAACAAGGCATCTGTGCCCAAATATCTGACGCACTTACGCCCGTTCACTGGCCAGCTCCTGTGACGGCACCGCTCTCCTATGTTGACTACCCGCCGCTATTCACATCTGCGACGGCACTGCTCTCTTGTGCGAACTACCTGTCGTGGGTCACACCTCCACCGCTCAAATATGCTGCCGCAATCACAAGGCCAACCCCACCGTCATATTTCGATCCACCACCAACGCACCGGGTGCCGCCTTCTCTGTTTCGACGGCAGTCACCTCAGCCTCTTCGTTGAGCGGACACGTGGTGCAGGCCAGGCACCAGGCCAGGCACCAGGCCTACTTGCTTTTCCTGTGGCATTTCTGGTCACATTGTGCGCTTTTGTCGTCGTAACATGTCCTCGAACTGTGAAGCCGTCGACCAGTTTCCTTACGCGCCCCAACATGCTGCCGAGATACGCTGCCGATATGCCGATGAATCGCCGCTGAGGCCCTTCGATCGCGACCGCCGTTCAGACAGTCGCCGTTCTCCTTCTCCACGTCGCTGTCACCTATGCGTCATCGGCCACCTACCGCCGTAGCAAACTGACTAGCGCAGTTCCGGAGGCAAGAACTGCAAGCTCATCGAACTTTCTAAGGCCTCTATTTTCACCGCAGAATGTCACCGACATCCATTTAGAGGGAGCATCCGTGT
>NC_051160.1:110075359-110112524 GCF_013339745.2 Dermacentor silvarum | reverse complement strand
TGAGGTTGTAAAAGAGGCTATATTACATGAGCTTTCTAGTATTTTTTTCTATGGTTCCAGGTCTAGGCCCCTTAACGCAACAACAACAAAATTGAGGAGATGAAATATGTCACTATTCTTATAATGCTCACTGCAGGTAAATGTCAAACCGGGTTGACACGATGGAGTTACGATAACACTTCGTCCACTGCCAGGAGATATAGGGCTAAATTATCCCAGTAATCTCTATTTAAACCTGTCCTGCGTCACTATGCGTGGCATGGTAGTCCGCTTCCAGGTGGTACTTATGGGAGATCTTGTAGTGACCTTAATTGAGTGGCCAAACGGATCCGTTGTTGGAAACACATCATCAATATTCCGAAACGTTCCAAGTGTCACAGTTACGAATACTCGGTGTGCACCAAGTGCAAGCGCCACATCAACTCACTCTCAGGCGACCTGCTGACCTCGGGAGGCGCGTTGTCTTCAGTTGGCGATTTCCTCAGCGACTAGGTCGCCTCCTGGGCGTAATTATTTGCACATAATGTCTCTCTGAGCTCTATTATACAAAGCTCTCCTGAAGTACCACCGAAAAAGACCAAGAGGCAGAAACGTGCTGCGACGTCACTTAAGAGATTCCAGGACCAGCTCACACGTGGGCACGATGGATTGCAGCAGGGTCAGTAAAGCTATTTGCATTGCGTTCGGAAATGAACAAGAACTTCACCTGGCGGCCTTCGTAGACCTTTAATGAAAAAGTTAACAAACGTTGCGAAATCCGACTCCCACAGTGACGTCATCGGTGACGTCAGTGATTGTTTGTTGGCGCTCCTTTACTATGGTGCGTCAATGAAGTCGTCAGTCTGTGCGCGAAATTGAGAGGGAAGTTCATCTCCTCAGACATCTCCACTGAAAAATCGTGGATATGTGTATATATGTTCGAAAAAGCATTCCGCCGATGTATAGTGCGATTTGACTATTTCTTGTTTGGTCCTTCGAAGCAAAATAAGCATGCTGCACAGTTGACATCACTAAGATGCGACGGCGGCCCGCTGCAGTCATATTCCATTCGAGCAACAAAATCATTCACGCAGAAGAAACTCCTCGGGGAGTTATCAGAGTATGCGTCAGCATTTGCGCCACTTGCTCATCTTCACGCAGCCCGGCGTCATTATCAATGCTATGACGGAAACTTTTGCAGAATCTGTATAACTCACACATACCTTTACACCACGCCTCATTATTGGGAGATGATCCGCTAGTGCCATTCACTGACTTGTTCAAGTTTTAGATGAAGCCGGTTTTTACATAGAATATAAGGTAACGCAACTTTCGCTACATTAACATTTCATTTCTTAATACCCTATGGCTGGCGCAGCCTGGCCTTTGTCGCTTTTGCGCCATTAAACCTGAATTAACTAACATTATCAATGTTATGAAACTTGATCCGGCCAGTACAAACGACAGCGCTTCGGCGGCACGCACTGGTGCGGAAGGCGACGCGAGGTGTTTTGATGACGCAAGCAAAGTACCGCACGTGGCGACGCCAGGTGCGCTGATGACGGTCCGATCATTATAAGTCGTTATCGCTATTTAGCGCCTTATCCATCCGCGTCGAACCACTATGAACCGTGATCAAAGGTACTCGGCGGCGGCGGCGTCTGGCACGGCCGCGCGGACCGTATCTTGAAAGCGATCTGCGATGCGGACAGAGAATGCCGACTGCTGATAGCTTCGCGCGTTCTCTTCTCGCCGCTTGCTTCGCGTCGAAGAGAAACGCGCAGAGCCTATCTTGAAAGCGGTCTGCGAAAGGGGCAGAGTGTGGCGTGTCCTGAGAGCTCCGTGAGCGCTGTGTTCTCGCCGCTTCCTTCGCGTTGAAGCGTTAGGCAGCACGAAGGTGAATTCACTCGCTGCCGCAAGGCTCCATCTTGAAAGCGATCGTCTTACGGGACGGACGGACGGTTTCCCTCGCTGAGAAAGCATAGAAACGCTTACGCATTATAAAAAAAAAAAAAAAGTTTCACGAACTTCTCTCCTCCTCACTCGGTTATCTATTTCCATTGCGCTAGGTCAGCTTCACTGAAAAAACTCTCTCCTTTACTGCGGGCTCATCGCCTCTCGTCAGCCAATTAAATAAGAAAAACCTGTCACAGATGGACACAGCTATTCGCTTGGAGACCAAACAAAAGTCATCTCTTATAAACGAGGTGAGCGTTTGATTGGGCTGCTAAAAAAAATTGTCGCAGTTTCATCCGAAAGGCGAAGCATCAATTGCGATAGCAAATTAGTAGAGAGCTATACGGAGTAAGGATAGTAGTTTTATCAGCTGTATAAACTTGGACATGCAGCAGCATAAAAAACGCGCAGAACTGTTGTCGACGCCGTCGGCGTTTTGCCCGCGTTCGCACTGAACGCGCGCGGCGTTTTTATATAAATATGCATTTGGTGCCTCAGCTAAACGTTGCCTTCCCTCCCTCTCTCCCTCCTGTCCCCCACATGCTTTCGCGCGACGGAAAAAGTCGCGTTTGCTCTCTATATATGGAAAGGAGGAAAGAGACGCTTAATTCTGCAGCCCTTCAGGGAGCACGGCGCAGAAGGCGCGTTTGCTCTTCGACGTGCGTTCGCTCCCTGTGAAAGCGCGCGTGCCTCGCGCCCTTTCACTCGCACATACAGCGTCCCGAGCGCGACGACGATTTCATCGTCATTGGCGTCATACGGGACCTCACGGCGACGGCGACGGCGACGCCGGCGCCGACGGCAGAAATCCGCTTTGGAGTGTCCATATAATTGCTATCGCAATAAAACACCATGCGGGTCAATGCCGGGCATGAATGTTCCCGGCAGGCAAATTTACAGACGTGGTCAAGTTTTCGTAAATTACCCTTGTTCGAAAAGGCGAAAAACGAAGTGTCAACTTAGTCGTCCATTCTTTGTCTGTACACGCCCGTTTGTTTACAAACATGCAGCTTGTCTATAACATCGCGCTAACGAGAGAAAGAAACGAAAGGAAGTGCGTGAAAGTGCACAAGTTACCTACTAAGCAATCCACTCTCCCCTCTTTGCGCGCAGTTCTACGGTGGCCAACTACATCGGCTGGCGCATCGTGCAGACGATGGGCATTCACAGCATGGATCGGTTTCGGCGGTCGCGCTTTCGGTTCGACCGCTACCGCTACCTGGTGCAGGATATCATCGAGCTGCCACGCGAGTGCGTGCGCCTCACCATGCAGCTCATGTACTTCGCCGTGGGCAGGCTCTACTTCGACCGGCACATCAGCAAGCCGGCCGAGCGGTACCGCAAGGTACGCGCGGACGTCGCTTAATTGAACTCCTTGCATGGCTGGGAAAGGGGCAGCGCACTAGAAAAACACTAGAATGCCGGAACTGCTTCGTACGGCAGTAACGGCTTGTCTCGTCTATGTGTGTTTACGGTGACGTTCTTTGTGACGAGGCTAAGACGTACCGGAACAAGCCAGCTAGGTCACGTGGGTCTCGTGTTTTCCAACGTACAGGTGTATGACCTGGCGGAAGAAGTGCGAGACGCGTTCGCAGTCCTGATAGACCTGAACACCTGGATGGACACCGAGACCAAGGACAGGGCCCGGCAGAAGGTACTGGTTTGCACATACATGGCTGTTCGGATCGACACAGGAGTCTCAATACGACACGACAGCGTCCATGCCTACAGCCAACTTACACCTCGCGCCCCCATCCGAGTTCGATTAATAACCAGCTTTGATTAGGCCTGCTTGCCAATGCACTAAGGTATAGTATATAGCATAGCATAGCATCATAAGCATAGTATAATATAGTGTATCTAAAGGTGTTTATTTGGCAGAGCTTGGAGCAGCGCAACGTCAACGGTCAGCGCAGTGATAGCTTCCAAGCACGAGAGCCGTTGCCGATCAAGAGCGCTCGACCCACTATAGCGTTTTGATCCAGTATCGCTGAACCCACTAGCGTCTCTCTTCTTCACTACATATAGTATAGTATAGTATAGTGCAGTATAGTATAGTATAGTATAGTATAGTATAGTATAGTACGTACAGTATAGTATAGTACAGTATAGTATAGTACAGTATAGTATAGTATAGTATAGTATAGCATAGTATTAGTGAACTCGAAAGGCACAACATACCGACAGAGGCCTTTGGAAGTTTTCTAGGTTTGAACTGTTTTAACACAGAATCGCTCCATGGCTACATCGCTTCATTATGTAACCAATTAGCATCTACGCTTTTATCGTAGCCACTGCAATCAAGTATACATATCGTCCTTGCATGCTTTGGTTGTTGGAATTATACTTTTGTTGCAGCTCCACCACCTGCAGCTTAACATCGGCTTCCCTCCGTGGATTCGGAGCGATCGCGACTTGGACGAGTACTACAAGGACGTGAGTAGAGCGAGCTGTAGACAATTCGTTTTTTTTTTTTTTTCGCGAGGTGCATGAGTCAGTCACTTCATTTTGTAATGCCCTCGGCTTTCACGCCCAAAAAAAAAAATCAAGTCAAATCACCTTCACGCGCGGCTAAAAATGCTAGCGGGAATGCAACACACTGTCGCTTTCTGACTTATTCATAAATTAGCACCGAGAAGACAATGAGGCAAGACAAGAGGCAATACAGATACGTCCGACTACAATCCGACTGTAGATTACGTTGCAGTCCATGGAGGGCCTCTTCATCAAGGATCTGCCTTGTCAGTCCCTCAGCAAGCAATAAATTGGTATGTACGTGCTGGTGGACCATTAGAGTTACAGAATGGGTGCCAAAAGAAGGGAAGCGCAGTCGAAGACGGCAGAAAACTAGGTGGGCAAGTTAGGAAATTTGCAGGCCCAAGTTGAAATGAGCTAGCGCAACACAGGGGTAATTGGAGATCGCAGGGAGAGGCCTTCGTCCTGCAATGGACATAAATAGATGATGATGATGATGATGATGATGATGATGATGATGATGATGATGATGATGATTTGTGTGCTAGGCCTGACCTCGCACATTAGAGTAAGGAGTTCAAATGCCAAATGTCAGAATGCCCGATGACAGCTCAATACAGTTCTTACCGCGGATGATCCGCGGCTTCTGTCTATCCTTTTCTCCGCTTAACGTGGCGTACACTGTGAAAAGATTTTACATCCCTAAATAGCAGTATTTAAGCGCTTAGTAAAGACGAGGACAAAAAAGGAGACGCACGTCTTTACTAAGCGCTCAACTACTGCTATTCAAGGTGAACCAACAAGCCCATCTCGCCACACTTGTTTACATCCCTAAGGTATCTGGCTTGTCTCATAGCTAACACCCTTACACTTGAATGTAAACCACAGCCAGATCAAACTACAGCTGCGATGAGAGAAGCCGTGGTCGAAATGTGTGCATCAATTCTGTCTACCTAGTACGCGCACTGCGAGACACTTGACACGAGAGAGCTTGACAGCGGAAAATAAATATTACAGTTCATCGCACGCTGTTCTTGTGTCTGTCGCAGCTGTCATCATGTTCACTTGCCACAAAATATCGCCCCCCCCCCCCCCTGCCCCCACCAAGAAAAGAAACTTCGTTTGTTTCTATTTACGATTCGATCTTACCCCTTAGGGATGACAGTATTAGCCAGTGGACCAACCAAGCTCTCTTCGCGCGCCCATAAGGGTGTCATATACAACGCTTAATGCGTACGCTCTTCTCCTCTGCGTCTACTCGCAGCTGCCCGACCTCCGCAAAGAGGAGTTCTTCGTGAGCCTCCTCAAGGTGCTGCAGATTCACAGCCGTATCGCATTCTCCAAGCTGCGCAACGTGAGGCGGGCTCCGGACTTCGGGTGCGTATATGCATACGTATACACGCTCGTCATGTCAATCCCTACTGCAATACTCAGCTGGTAACATTACACAACTACGGTGGGCCATAGCTGATATTCAGCTCCACCGAGGTATGAAATAAGAAAACAACAGTAGCAGTATCTTCTCATGGATTTCGCACAGCAATTTCGTGATGTCGTGACGTTCAAAAAAAAAAAAAAAGAAAGTCGCAGTTTCGCCCGAAAGGCGAAGCATCGATTGCGATAGCAAATTAGTAGACAGTTATATGAAGTAAGAATAGCAGTTTTATCGGCGATATAAAGTTGTTAATATTCGCTTACTAACTAAATAAACAAGCACAGTGTCACGCGCGCACAGGTACACATGAACACATGTCGCTCGATGACCGTGGGAGCTCGTCAAAACGCTGGAGTGAGAAATCGCGCCATCGGCAGCGAGCAAACTGACCTTCGCGCTGGCTCTCGCTTCAACGCGAACTAAACGTCGAAAGCGCAGCGCATACGAAGCTACCGGCACTCGGCGAATGCCCTTTGGACCATCGCAGATCGCTTTGAAGATGAGGCCACCGCGGGCGGCGCACACTTCAGCCGCGTCGCAGATCGCTTTCAAGATAGCTCCGTGAGCAGCAGTCGCGTAAGCAGAACGCACCCTCCCCCCCCCCCCCCCCCCCCCCCTTCCCGTCTCCGTCGCCTCCTCCCCGTTCCTCGCGCGTGAACGAAGAGCGAGCACTTCCTCTACAGAGGAATTTCTTCACCCCTCGGGCTGCTCATCAAGTCACGCGAAGCTCTACCGTGCCCTCCTGAGCTTCGTTGACGACACCGGCCTCACTGGCCGAGTCTAAACCCTGACCTCCCCTTTCCCGCGCCTCCGGCGCATCTGACGCTGCTGCTGCTCCTGCCTCTGCGATCTTTCTCTCCTCTAACTTTCAGTCCCACTTCCCCTCTGTGCAACACGGTTGAGGTGTCCTCTATTGAGAGACAGTTATCGCGTTGCACTTAACCCAACATTTCACCCCCTTTCCACAAGAATCTCTCTCCGAGCACTTCCTCTGTCGCGTGCGCGAGATTAAGCTACGGTTGCCGGCTCACCCTCGCACGCCTTCACTCGCACACACAACGCACGGCGCGCGACGACGATTTTATCATCGTTGGACTTTATACGGAACATCACGGCGACGACGACAGCGACGGCAAACATGCGCTTGGAGTGTCCACATAAATGCTATCGCAATAAAACGTACGTACGCAACTGCTGATCTATTCACGAGAGATGCGCCAGCTTAATAAGATCTGCGTTGTTGCTGCTTAGGCGTTTTCCTTGTTGCAGTGATGGGGACGGCCAAAAGCGTTTTGCAGTTGGTTTTCTGGCAGGAAAAATTGCAATTTGTAGCAGCTGCCTTCAGTTTTGGAGCAGGTTGCAAAAAAAAAAAAAAACAAGAACAGGCCAAAGTCGTCTTTATTGCTTTTATTACATGGTTGCCGAATAAATGAATCATACATGCACTTTAAGAAATTACTAGCGTTACTATTGCTAAAAACAATGCGAGCATGAGTTCACTGACAGCATAATAAATACAAGGTTTTATCAAAGGAGCGCCAAAGTACGAAACATGACGGGAACAAAAACACCAAACATGAATGTCAGTTGCATGAAACATCACTACGCTTTCTTCCGCTTATCTGCAGCATCCAAGTGATAAAATACTTACACTCATTATTTGTCTTGCTTGAGCCAGTATTGCTTGGCCACTAAATGTCTGAGAAGTTCTTCGGCTTCCATGCCCCGCTGAATCAACAATTCGGCCTTTTTGAACATTTGTTCTGCCTCAGCCACTTCCTTCATGCTTGATGTTTGCTCACATTCGCATTGGTTCAGTTTTGCTCTGCATCTGTACAAATGCGTTTTGGTGCTCTCTGTGCAACTGCAAGGCGCTCCGCATATCGTTTTGATGCCCCCTTGACAGCCATGACGACATCTGAGTTAACTGAAAACAGGCACAGATTGCTGTCAAACCTCCTTGCATATGACAGGATGTGGCGCATGCTATTTATGCCCGACAGAGAAAGATTTGACCTGGCATGCAGGGCTCTTGAATTTTCACTAAACCCACGCTCGACATCCGCGTTACCATGTGGAAGTGATAGAAGTGCCTTGACTAGCTTGGACAGAAGTTTCGTCCCACCTCGAGCATCCTTCATTATAGAAACTTCATGTCAGTATCTGTCAAGTGGCATATAAGAACCCGCAGTTAACTGGTCCAAGCTGAGCATTCTTACGTCGTCAAGAAAAGACGAAATTATCCGTCCCTGACAGTTCCGAACTGCCCGAGACAGTGATTTCAGCCATTGCGTGTTGCGTATGAAGTGCCTCGGGCAGTCCTTGACAGCCCGTGATGATAAGTCGAAGAGGCCAGGCCCAATGTTTCAGCTTCTCGATTTGCTTTCGGCGCTTGCAAAACACAAAATCATGGACTTCGAGATCGGGCTTTTGGGGCTGTTGCGCCGAGGGATCCGTCGGAAGGAATGCGATTTGGACCCTACCTATGAGAATTACCACCGCCAAAAGTAGCCAGACAGTAGCCGAGTCGCCAACCACGATTTTCGGTCGCCAAGAGCCTCTAAAAGTAGCCAATTTGGCGAGAAGTCACCAAACCTGGCAACCCTACGCCTCGCACAACCTGTGCACTAGATTGTATTGGGTTAGCTCGGTTTTTAAATGGCAATCTGCGCATAGTGGGTGGTGGCAACGGCCGCCTGGCGTCGGCGACAAGTCCTCTCGGTTGTGGCCTCCGAGATCACGTGGCGCAACGAGATGGCGCGGCGCGGTGCCAGGTAATCTCGAAGGCCGCACTTTGGCGCAGCTTTGGAGCAGTATTGCTCATTTGTAGCATGCAGCTTTAACAAAATGTAGCAGCTTGGAGCAATTGTAGCAGCTTTCCCATCACTGTTGGTGCTACAAAAAGACAGCGATGAGTCTACTACTTTTTTTTTTTTTTTTGCGTCATTCACTTTACAGATGGTACCCGGGCAGCATCGATGGCTCGACCTTCTACAGTCATCTTGGCAACTATATTCGTAAGCACATCCTTGACTGAATACTCTGTAAATATATTTTGATTATCCTGATTACGCGCACACGTCTATGATAGATGATTGTAAATAATACGCTAATAATTATACGCCTTAAATAAAGTTGCACCAATAAAATAGCTTTGTTAGCGTAGTTCAGATCCTTACACACCTCTAGAAGATTAAACATTTGAATTGGAAGAACGCCATTTATTGAGGGTGGAATTCGCATTACACTTTGGGGGACACCACCTGTTTTTTGCATAAATACACAAAATAACACGGTCATATAGTGCGCATTTGTGGAATCTATTGTAGATGCTTTCGTATGGTCTTGGAGAAAGAAACATATGGTTAATCTACCAAGATCTGAAAATGGGGATTGGAAGAAATACTGTAACGGCAAGTATGTGTGCTACTGCATTACCACAGTAAAACACCGCTACACCCTTTTACACCCAGGAGACAAAAACCTGTGAAATATGCCCTTCGTACGCCCCTAAAGAACTTGTAAGAACGGTGTTGCATGTGTTTTTATTAGAATTAAGCTTTATGTAAAAAAGACTGCAAAGTGTATCAAGGATTTTCAGTACAGCATTTTACCCTTAAGGGTGTAATGTACATGCAGTGTGTCAATTATGCATTCAATGAAGATGCGAACATTAAATCTTCATATTCCGAGACAGCATTCGGTAAACAATTTATTCTTCACGGAGTTTTTCCGCTGTTGGTATCCACTCGTAAAGTGTCCGAAGAGAGAGAGAGAGAGAGAGAGACAAAACTTTATTTTGATGACGCACGGAGAAGCGTCGATCTCCGTGGTGGGTGGAGCCTTCAGTCCAGGGCCCCAGAGGCGGTGGCAGCACTTTCGCCTCTTGTATTTCAAATGCAACAAAGTGGCATACGAATTGCCTCCCAAGGAGATCAGTTCTTCGTTTGACATGCATTTTAAAGAGGGAGCATGAGGAAACTAAGATACTCGGCAAAATTATAATTTCTACGATTACCCGCAACGACTTGTTCATACTAAATTTCTGTTCTCTTCGGACAGAACAGAAATTTAGTATGAACAAGTCGTTGCGGGTAATCGTAGAAATTATAATTTTGCCGAGTATCTTAGTTTCCTCATGCTCCCTCTTTAAAATACATGTCAAACGAAGAACTGATCTCCTTGGGAGGCAATTCGTATGCCACTTTGTTGCATTTGAAATACAAGAGGGTGAACTTTTCTTAGTCGCTAGAGGTTATTTAAAATGTTAAAAATCAAGTTACAATAACTTTTACGAGAATTACTACACTGGTATACATATAGCCCTTTACTCCGCAACGAAAAATAGGTACTGCAGTCTCAATCGTTTGCAGCAATTTGCAAGTCTTATTCACAAAGCGCGGTATTTATTCTTCTGCACAATAAACCAGTTTTTGTTCACTCTTACAGGCGCAGTTTACAAAACTTCGAGACATGTTTTCGTTGCGGGGTTTGAGTTGCAGCGCTTCAATTTCTATAAAACATAATTCCAGCATAACCTCATAAGGAAAAGCTTGAAGAAATAAGTAAAATCTGCTCGCAGTAAACAGTTGCTATAGCTTAGATTTATCTCTTAAATGTAGCAAAACCTAAATCATTGTGATCGCCCAAGAAAAGTGCTTCTGCCTTTCAAGTGTATTTCGAAGGGAAGACTGACATTTGAAACTTCCACCTTAGCACTGCGCGTGTATTTCTCCCTTCTCTCGCTGACAGTTTTACCGGTGGACTACATTCAGTACCCATTCTTTCTACTGGACATGCCTCCGTAAGTTACCCGCTTCGCGTATATTCTTGAATGGAACAAAGCCTACAATCGCGCTGTTATTTTTCTTCAATTCCTCTTAGACCCATCAACTTCGGCGCCCTCGGCTCCATCATTGGCCAGGAAATCACACACGGCTTCGGAGAACACGGTGCGTGCACACGGCGCATACATGCTCCATTATAGTGTTAGCATTTCCGTGATCGTATTACAGTTTACAGGTTAGCTTGCGGAATATCGCAAAACCGAAGACAGAGACGGACGACGATGATGATGATGCTATGCCCTTTGTTTAAGGCGGGCACATTACTGCGCCCTAATCGAATTAAGAAAAAAAAATCAGAATGATGGTTTTAGCCTGTCCGCAAACTTAGTTATTTGAATAACGAAACACTATAGAGACGTCGACATCAATGCATTTCTCCGCAAAGTTCGGGAATTAATATCTCCAAACTGGTGTCATCCCGAGCATTCGTTCCAAGTGGATCCGCCTTGCGAACTCCACGGCTACAATTTGTACATTGCAATATGGGCCATCGGGCAATTAGTTAAAAACTTAATTAGTGCATTTCTGTTAATTATTCGATTATGCATTTCAATATTTTGTGCAAGTAATGTCCGCCTCTTCGAGTAGACCAGCTCATTAACTAGAATTGGGCTATCTGCCACAGGCAAACCTTAAATAAATTTTGAAAGTGTTCGCTGAAACACCCTGTATAGGCTCCACTACGTGGAACATTGGTCAATCGAATGTCCTTGGGTGTCGTTATTTCTTTTCACTGGTAGTGTATATCATTTCTAATATAGTTCCACGTAGGTATCGCGAAGTCTAAATGAAACATCTAAATTCGTTTCAGATAGGTGCTGCTAACAAACAGGAATATATTTGCAAAAGTGTTCCCCTTAAGGCTCATTCACACTAGGCCGACACGACACCAATTTTGGTCTGCCGACTGTTGGCGATAGCAGTTTACAGGACGGAAAACGCTTTGACCAATGGTTTAGAGGAAGGAAAACGCTGTCGCAAAATCGGTGTCATGTCGGCCTAGCGTGAATGAGCGTTTACTTGTTGGAACTTGTGCACAACGAGATTAAGAGTGCATCGACCACTCCGTGTAGTGACCTCGGAAGTGGTCTGCTACAAAGTACATACTGATCTTACAAACACGTTATTTGCTATTGTGGTGGCACGAGGTGAAAGTAAGGAAAAATGATCCGCTAAGACAGCTACAGCTCCTACAGCTATTATCTGCATTTGCGCATCGTACGTAGATCATCATCGGAAATGGCTGCTCAGTTTTTGCTTTTTAGGGGCGAAGCTCCTTGGGGTGTGGGTCTGTCCCTCTTCTGTAGTATGTAGTAGTAGTAGGTAGCCACGTCTACTTTTATGAAGAAAAAAAAACACCGCATATCCACGGGGTGAATGATGATGAGTGGGCGAAGCTCCGGAGGGAATCATCGGTAAACCGTGAATCTTCCGTGTAATTCGCCCAGTCTCGCCGCACTAAATCGAACGATTGACTTCCACCAATGACACGCGCCATATGTGACGTCATTCCTATTTTATAACAGCGCCCTTCATTATAATTGCACCATCTCCCGCTGAAGGGGACGCTAGCACAAACGCGTTAGAAACGTGCAGTACTCTCTAGTAAGGGGAGAGGCCACAGCGTCTTACGCAGCCGTTTACACATGCCGGAACGTGCACCGCGTTTGCCGACGCCATCAGCGTTTATGAATACGGGGGTAAGGCGGAGAGGCCACAGCGTCTTACACCAGCTTCTTACACGGGCCGTAACGCGCTAGCACAAACGCGTTAGAAACGCGCAGTCTTTCGTTAATGTTGGGTATTTATTGGCGTCGTGGTGCATGTGTCCATGTGCGCTTCGTGGCGTAGTGGTTAGCGCCGCGCGTTCGGAAGCGAGGGGTTCCTGGTTCGATTCCTCGCTACGGACACAACTTTCGGAATTTGCGAAGTGTGGGTCTGTCTCTTCTCTGTAGTATGTAGTAGTAGTCGTCGTAGTAGGTAGCCACGTCTACTTTTATGAAAATACGTTTAGTTTATACCGACATCTGGTACTAGCGTTAAGACTGGTTACACACTACGACGGGGACGAACGGGTGCCGCTATAAGGAGCTTCAACCCTAAAACGCCGGAAGCGTTCTCCGGAAGCCGGAAGCTGGCTTCCGGAACCGCAAGTGGAACCGGAAGCGGAAGTCGGCTTCCGGTTATACTGTAGCGCCCACCGACGCTGCTAAGCGCGAACGCTAAGGTCAGCGTTCTCGGCCGGCGCCTTGGGGCCGGCTGCGACAGACGAGAAAAATAAAGTTGGGCGGCGCGTGCCAGCGGCGCAAGCACGGCACGCGCTAGTCCGTTCTGAAAGCCTGCTGAGCTGGTCCTCTTGGTCGTGCGCTCCGCGGCGACCCCTCGGTTCTCGACAGTGGTGACCCGGACGTGATCTCACTATATATATAATGTAACGCCTTGGTTGAGACGAAAGGAAGAAGAGGAGAACGACGGATCTTTTGGGTGCGGAGCGCAGAACGAAACCGGTGCTGGACTGTTTTTCCTGGACTCTCATCCATCACCTGTAAATAAACACGCCTCATCCGTAGCAGTTTTGTGGTGGAGGTGCTGGGTGCTCAACCACGCGACGCAACACGTTTCTGCAACCACCTGATCTGCGCCGAAGCCGCTTTGCTGGACTGCCGCCCTTGCCGCTGGTGGTCGAGATGTCTCGCGGTGAAGACGGAACCTGGACTGTACCAGTTCCTACAGCTGCAGCCCCTGCCCTGGTTGCAGCGGCCCCTTCGGTAACTGCTTCAGCCGCGGCTGGTCCCTGGCAGCGTCAGCACCTGATAGAGCCTCGTACATTTGGAGGCAAGTCTGGCGAGGACGTGGATGAGTGGCTCACTAACTACAAACGGGTGAGCAACTATTACCATTGGGATGCGGCAACTCAGCTGTCCAACGTCGTGTTCTGAACGGGCACGGCACTTGTGTGGTTTGACAACCATGAGGACGCCCTCACGACCTGGGATCGATTCGTGTCGGAAATAGCTGAGTGTTTTGGGGACTCAGTCGCGAAGAGGAAGCAGGCTGAACAAACGCTGCTGCAAAGAGCCCAAGTGCCAGGCGAGACGTGCACGACTTATATTGTGGCGATATTGAAGCTCTGCAAGAACGTCAACCCTCGCATGTCAGAGGAGGACAAGGTCGGCCACCTCTTAAAAGGAATTACCGAGGATGTATACCACTTCCTCATCAGCAAAGAGAACCTTGGTGCAGTAGCTGACGTCATACGGCATTGTCGTACATTCGAGGCGTTGAAGATGCGACGTATCACGCCAAAATTCGGTCGGTTACCGAATGTGACAACCGTTGCGAGTGTTGACGACTACACGTCCCTTGATCTCGCGGCTACAATACGAGAGATAGAACGGGAAGAGCTCACCCGACACGTGCGGTTCTGTCGTCGGCGCAGGGAAACAGCCCGATACGATCCGCCACGCTGCTCTCAACAATTACTGACAGCTGTTTCACGACAGACACACGTGTCACCCCGAGCTGCAAGCGCTGCGTGACCATCCCCGTTCCCTCCGTCTACAACTCGTTCCTCACCCGTTTGTGCCTGGCTCCCTCTGGTGCGACATGTCAGCGGCTACACCTCGCCCCTTCATTCCGACTGCCTTCCGTCGTGCGGTGTTCCAATCACTTCATGACATCTGCCATCCCAGCGTCCGAGCCACGCAGCGCCTCGTTACACAGCGGTATGTCTGGCCAAGCATCAACACCGATGTTCGCCAGTGGGCCCGCTCATGCCTCGCATGCCAGACCGCCAAAGTGACCCGCCACACGAAGACTCCCACACAGTCGTTCTTGCCCCCTGGCTGCCGTTTTGACCACGTCCATCTTGATTTCGTGAGACCACTTCCTCACTCTCACGGCTGTCGCTACATTCTGACAATGATCGACCGCTTCACCCGTTGGCCCGAAGCCGTGCCCATTCCGGACATCACTGCAGAAACGGTCGCCAAAGCCTTCGTTTCAGCATGGGTTTCCCGCTTCGGCTGCCCCAGCATCGTGACAACTGATCGCGGCCGGCAATTTGACTGCACACTTTTCACTTCACTCAACCGCCTGCTTGGCACTAAGCACTGCCGTACCACTGCATATCATCCCTGTGCCAACGGCATGGTTGAGCGGCTCCATCGCCAGCTCAAGGCTGCACTCACTGCGCGCCTGGATCGAGAGCACTGGGTCGACCACCTTCCTATGGTGCTTCTCGGCCTACGTGCCGTCCTTCGTCGCGACCTTGGCTGTTCAGCGGCCGAACTCGTCTACGGTGCACCCCTGCGGCTTCCTGGAGACTTGTTCGTTTCTTCGGCCCCCTCGCCCCAGCCGCTACAGTACCTCCAACGCCTACAGGACTGCATTCAGCACCTACGCCCCGTACCACCTCGGTCATCGGACCACAGCATCTTTGTCCACCCGGACCTTGAGTCCTCGTCCCACGTCTTCCTCCGACGAGACGCTATCAAGGCTCCTCTTACACCCTCCTACGACGGACCATACCGTGTCCTCCACAAGACCCAGAAGTCCGCCACCATTCTATTGAATGGCCGCGAAGAAGTCGTTTCGCTGGACCGCCTCAAACCAGCCTACGTCGAAACGCCTCCCAAGGAGCTCCCGCGGATGTCGCTGGCGCACCCGTCGATATGCTCGACACCAAAGACAGCCCCATCTCTGCCTCGTCGACGAGTGCACTTCGCCGTTCCGTCTAGGCGGGGGGCCTTGTAGCGCCCACCGACGCTGCTAAGCGCGAACGCTAAGGTCAGCGTTCTCGGCCGGCGCCTTGGGGCCGGCTGCGACAGACGAGGAAAAATAAAGTTGGGCGGCGCGTGCCAGCGGCGCAAGCACGGCACGCGCTAGTCCGTTCTGAAAGCCTGCTAAGCTGGTCCTCTTGTTCTGGCGCTCCGCTGCGACCCCTCGGTTCTCGACAATCTTATTGAGATGCCGATAATCAACGCAAAATCGCCAACTGTTGTCTTTATTTTCAACTAAGACAACAGGGGAAGCCCATGGACTCGCGGACGGCTCAATAATGCCTTTTGACAGCATCTTGTCAATCTCTTGTTGAATAACTTGGCGCTCGGACAGTGACACGCGATAAGGTCGCCGGTGAATCGGAGGCGCATCGCCAGTATGTATGCGATGTTTGACGAGAGAGGTTTGACCTAAGGAATGGCCGTCAAAGTCGAAGATGTCGGAGTATGTGACGAGCAAATGACGGAGGTCGTCAACTTGGGAGGGCAGAAGGTCCGGGGCAATCATCTTTGTGATAGCGCTCTGTACCGACGGAGAAGTGGGCGCGTCGGCGGACAAAATTGCTGACGTAGGATCAGGTGACAGCGATGAAATCTGGCACTCATCTGATGGTGACAGGGTGGCCAAAACTATGCCTTGGGGAAGAACTTGAGGACAGAGTCCGAAGTTCAACAGGGGCAGGCAAGTCTGGTTTGTCGCAACAGTCACAACAGTCTGGGGAAAGGAAATGTGTGCGACAAAAGGACACTGGTAGACGGAGTAACCACATAGTCACCATCCGGTACACTGGGGCAAGGTACAGCGACAATACAGGTGAGTGCTTGGGGTGGCAAACGAACAAACTCGGCACAAGAGAGCTGGCTCTGGACTACGTCAGGAGCGTCTAGTGAAGCGGGAAAGTCAAGTTTAACGACACCGACCGAGCAGTCAATTACAGCGGAGTGGTCAGTCAAGAAATCAATTCCAAGGATTACGTCATGAGGGCAGTGGCGAAGAACATGAAACAACACAGACGTGTGGCGGCCAGCGACGCTCACGCGTGCGGTGCACATTCCAAGCAACACCTCCACCAGAATCTAATATGAATACAGGACAAGAGAACAGCAGGCAGTGTGTCTCAACCAGAACAGCTCAGGCAATCTTGAGCTCGCGCCTCCCGGACGACTGGCGATGTGGCTGCAGCGCCGGGCATTCCTCTTCACTACAATATATATATATATATATATATATATATATATATATATATACGGCGAATTGTTACTTAGAAGGACATGGTACAAGGAAGCGTTGTCGAATAGTGAAATGTCTGCGTTGATCTTTGTAACTGCTTTTGCAGTAGTAGCAGGGGTAGGTATTCGTTTCTTGAAAATATGACTTTTGATTTTCATTCATAAACAATTCAGTATTAACAAAATAGAGTAAACTAATGTTGCATCTCCGTCCTTTTGTTTAGGGTGTATGTGTAACGACACTCAAAGTAAGTAGATATTTCTCTTGAAATTTTGAACAGACGCTTTGTGTTTCAGTGTTATTCATTTATCAATGCCCTTGTAATGCGCAGTTTTTCTTGCTATTGTTATGTGCCGTAATTTACCTTTACACTCTTTTGCCTACTTAGCCCAATTTTCTAATCTCCCGCCACTCCCGCCATCGTTCACTGTCAAAAAGCGTAAGTTGAACAAAGGAAGGCAATCTACACGTGTTTCTACAATCCACATATAACATTTATTTCTTTGAATATTTGCAAAACAAACGAAAATTGACGGCCAATGAAAGTTATATTTCTGCCTCTAATCCTGGGATTACGTCACACTGATACTACCTGAAGAATTACCCTTGGGTATCACACATATGTGTTTTTTCTTTTGCAGGGCAGTTGTTAGTGGCTTTCCAGATCGGATTGTCTTGCAGTGGTGGTGGCGAAGATTGCGTTTCGCGACGAACGTACGCGTCTGTGTAAACAAACTTGCGAAAGAATCAAAACAAAGATATTCAGTATGGAACTTCACATTTAGCCACTAAACGGAATTCTGTTTATGACGGTTAGGTTAAGATAGGTTCTAGCAGGTGATAGAACAAGAGCACAAGCAAAAGTCATCAGACTGAACAAAGCTGGACTTCCATAAAAGTTCCGTTGTCAAGAACAATTCGACGGATTGCAGCCGCGCATGTGCTGACAAAAAAAACGAGAGAAGAAAAAGATGTGTGAAAACAAAATTTCATGCTCTTGAAGGAGCACATTTCATTTTGCAGTAAATCTATTCAGCGGCCATTTCTTGCTTTGTTGCCTCATTTTGTAGGCAATAGGTCAGGCAACCAGTGTACCTGCAGGGATAACACAGTATGGTTTTGCATATTTATTTATTTAATATTTGCGAAGAGCAGTATTTACTCACATCAGCCATTTTGAGCCTATCTATCTATCTATCTACATTTTATTCTGGATATATCAAACTTGAAGGAATCGCGAAATAGTTCGATATAACGATAATCTGAAATATAAAATATGTCTATCAGAAGCGTATCTGAAATCACCGGCCATTTTTGACAGTTTCTCTGATCAACTGCAGAAAAGTTGGTCCAGTTTTTGCTCACGAACGTTGCAAATCACTCGCGCTGCGGAATGGTCTTCACAACGCATACCCTAAAAGCCCACGTCGCCAATACACAAGACTGCGATGCATCTCGCGTGAATAGAAGTACGTGTTGCGAGTAGAAAAAGTGGAGGACACTTAAGCTTCGTATTTAAGAGTGGAACGCGATAGCGATATCGGGTCCCGCTCGCATCGCATTTTTGTTTCAGTGAACACGGAACGTGGAAAGCCAGCTTACAAAGACCAAGCTTACACTGCCCCCTTAATGTCGGCTTCACATTTAAACAGAAATGCATTGCTGCGAAGACGTTTTTGCAGGGGCAATATAAGTCGTCAAATACGAAAATGTGAAGGCCCAAGCACTTTTTTTTATTATTTTAATAATTGTTTGATATTGCTCCGACCCGTGTGCGTGTCCAAAACGCATAAGGCAGACGAAGTCCCAATTTGACCTGCCGAGGATGCGAGCGCCATCTGGATAGTAATTTCGCAAGTATATTAACCCAGCGCACCGGGTTGTGATGGTAGAAATGCTGGAAAAGAGGTTTGTGTTTGAGTTTTCCTCGCAACAGAAGTAAGTTTTCTCGTACATTCAAATAACAGTCCCACGCCACCATGTCTGTAGGTTGTGGTTAAGTCGTACTTTATTATTTTTCGGACGGTTTTCACTGTGAGAAATTCAATTTTTGTTCACCAAAACGCTGCGTTCGCCATCTGTACTACATGCAATACGACCTCGTGGGCTCTTTAAGATAAATAAATGAAATGAAATCTCGATCTTTATTCAAGTCGCGTGGATGAATGTGCTATATTGGCCAGTAAAATCGTTAGCTTATGCCTATTGAGATGGTGAAATGAATAACTTAAAATAATTTACTTGCCACCTTTATTTAAAGAAAATAGCAGTGTTCTGAATGTTGTGATGATGACAGAAGACAACACTGGTCGCACAACATGTGATGAGGTACGCATAATTCTTGCTCAAGAAAGTTGCCTTAACAGCTCCAGCTTGTTTATCGTGGAAGCAGTTTAACTAAAGCCTGCTTCAAAGAAGCAATATTAGAGAGACAGGCATGGTTCTCGCTGAAGAATGTTTGTTAGACCTTATGAAAACACGTACAATATACGAGGAAAATTGTACGTGTTTTCTGCATGTACGAAATAGTTCTCACATACTAATCAAGCAACCATCCT
This sequence comes from Dermacentor silvarum, assembly GCF_013339745.2. Classification (NCBI taxonomy): domain Eukaryota; kingdom Metazoa; phylum Arthropoda; class Arachnida; order Ixodida; family Ixodidae; genus Dermacentor; species Dermacentor silvarum. Next base: position 110,093,262 of record NC_051160.1, on the reverse strand, counting down.
TCTCGGCTCACCCTGGCAAGCTTTCACTCGTCCCTACATAATACGGCGTGCGGCCGCAATATTATATCGCACTTGGATTTTATATACGGACATCACGGCGACGGTGGAAATTTGCCTGAAGTGCCCACACACTCTACCCGTCGGCCGGGCCGGGCCGGGTAGAGCAGTTTTTTCACGGGCTCAGGCACGGCGTGTGCTTTTTGACCCGGGCCCGGGCCGGGCTCGTGTTTTTTGACGCGGGCTCGGGCTTTCTGGTAGTGTGCATGTAACGTGCAGCGAGTTATTCTTGGGGGTCTCAACTCTGAAAAACACGTATTTTTCGGTCACGGGCCGGGTTCAGGCTGGTTTCGAGTCGGGCTCGGGCCGGGCTCGGGCCTAAGGTAAAGGGGTGGCGGGCCGGGCCGGGCGGGTAACGTAGATTATTTCCGGGCCCGGGCCGGGCCCGGGTCTCGCCATAAAAGTTTTGATCGGGCTCGAGCGGGCAGCCGAACGTAAAAACGGGCCCGGTCCGAGGCCGGGCTTATAAATCGGCCCCTGCAGTGCTCTAGATAGCACCACTATTTCACCGCTCCCAGACGACCGATCAAGAAACGAAATCCGCTTGTCTCTGCAGTGCTGTCCGAGACAGGCTTGGCGTTTCTGGTGGCCACAAGATACGCGCTAGTAACTCTCGCTGGTAAGATATCGCGAACAAATAGAAGAACATGACGATTGCATTTCCTTTGCGGTTAAACAGTTCTGCGCTCGGTATATACTCAAGCCCGACGTTCTTTTCTTTTTTTTTCTTTTTTTTTCTTGCCTCGTGCGTACGGACGTCATTCCGCAAACGGAGCGAATTATTTGTTTATGCTATGTCGTGATGACAGGTTGTTTTATTTAATGTTTCAGACGGTTCCCTTAGGCGGAGCCCCCGAGAACCCAATTCAGGTCAAAGCCGTTTGTTGGAGAACACACACGCAAGTTCGAGGAGGCAGCGGGTGTGAGTGTGCACTACAGTCTCGACGCGGCGAAGCGGAGACGAGAAGACGAGAGAAGCGGCGTCGGTCTCACCAAAACGTCTCTCCACCATAGCTGCCGCGCTCTGTCGTGGAGAGAGAGAGGAGGTGGCTCGGCAGCACGGGCAGACGGCGGTGGCGTTCTGGCGAGGCAGCTGGGTGTGGAACTCGGGCCCGCAGCCCGACCGCTCACGTTCTGCCTACGGGTGCACAAGCTCGCTGGACTCGGGCAGCAGTTCACGAACGGATGGAGTGGCGATGCCCAGGAACGGGTTGGCAGGAGGCCCCGGTGGGGTGAAGTCCTGGTGGCTCGGGTCCGGAACCTGATGGCCCGACTTCAACCCCCGGTCCGGCGACCGACCTTCTCCTGGTGTCGCTTCCTGGAACTCTCCCCCTTCTTCTGCCAGCGCGACTGGCTTTTATGCCGCTTTGGCTGATTTGTCGTTTCATCATTGGTAGCTTGAAGCTCCGTGGTCTCTTGCGATTGCATGCCTTTTCTTCTGTTTTTTTTTTTTCTTGCGCCGCGTATTCACGCGCGGGATGGTATTCCACGTTGTCGTCTTTCAACCAGCACGGAATTCAACTCCGCGCGTGCACTACTTGTCGTCTGCTTCGTGTCTCCATCCACCGCACCGTGTCGCGCACTCCACACACCACACACGTCATGTCGAAGAGCGTCACACCATCATGGCTGCTCGCTGTGCGCCCGATCACGACAGGGCAAGCGAGTCAATTAAGAAAAAAGCATGCAAACAATATCCTTTACTGATTGGTCGTCTGGGGGCGCCTAAATAGTGGTGCTATCGCGGGCTTGTAATTGAATTTCGCGGGCTTTCTTTCAAGGCAACTACAAGAAGCTCCATCAAGGGTATTTAGTTCTGAACACTTCAATCGGTCATTTTTAGATATGACATAAAACTTTCGTATTGGCACCTTCTTGGTGAAGCCAATATTTAAAAAGTTAGGCAATCAGTTTATACTATTAACTTTACTTTGCAGAACTAAAAATATACCGCAGACTAGGACACGCGATCCTCCACACCACTAAGTTGGTTTGAGTCTGCTAGCACACTCCATCGTTTTTACAGCGAAGCTGTTAAAGGACCCCTCAACCATCTGAGATATTTTTGAACATTTCAAGTAACCACGCGCATCGAGTTCACAATGCCGTCACGATCAACGATGCCAAACGCTGCAGCGCTACGCGCCGCGGGCGTACCACAAAAAAAAAAGAAATGCCGTCCTCCTCTCCTCGCCTATACGATGTCACCAGGGCGCATTTGATGATGTCAGTGGTGATGATGACGCCTATTGGTCGAACAAGAACCTACGACTTCCGCTATGTCTGCTAGCAGGTACGCGCGCTCCCTGATCTTTCTCGTCGTGTTTCTCGCTTGTGCGCCCTTGCGAATCGGTAATTACAGCCCGCAACGCAATTGACAAATCACTCGCGCTCCAACACAGTCGTGCTAAGCGGTCTAATTATCTGCGCGAACAGAGTGCGACAGTGTTGGCCTTTCCAGACGTGCGCGCAACACAGAGTCTATAGCGTAACGCTTCGCATGAACACGGGCCGGCACCACAGCAACAGCGGGTAGCCGAGAAGCGCCGAGTTCACGTCCCCGTTACCGGCCCGATAACTCGTCGCATGCCGTTTGCCATTCGCGGGCCACCGTTCGAAGGCGGTTTTCCTCGCGAATGGCGAGATTTCCTCGCCGTAGAGATTATGAGAACGGGACCCATTTGTGCAGCAGCCTCACTGCCGCCGATCGCTCGACGACGCCGATGTCGTCGCTAGGCATTTTGCGGTTCACGTCAAAGCTAAAACGGACGGCGCTTCGGAATGAATTACCGACGCTCACAAGCCGCAATATTTTCTTACCGTTGTTATCGCTCTTCGCAGCCATTGTACACAAAGAAGAAAACACGCTTATATTAGCGGCACCGTCGGCTGCGATGCGAGCACAGCCGAGCCGGTCGTCTCCTGCCGGTGGCCGTGCACTGCAGCTGGCTGAGCTCGACAAGTAAAGGAGCTTTCATTCCTGTTTGCGTTTGACAATGGATATCGTTCTTCATAAAATGTACAATTTACGCATAACTTTAGCTAGGGAAATTGATGTGCTTCGAACAGCAGCTGCAGCCGATGTTTTCGTCGCCGGTGGCGGAGGCGCGCAGCTTCGCGGTCGTCGATTTGCCCGTTGATCGTGCAGCGAGCAGTGCGCCGGCCGAACCAGCCGAACTGCCGGCTACTTTGGACACCTCTCGCGCGGCAGACGTTCTACGGCACTGAAGGCCGGTTCACCGTCGGTGTATTTGCGCTAGCGTACACGTGCCTTAACCGGAAGTGGGCAGTGTTTTGAGATGCGCGTTGGCGATGACGTATGTCACGTGACCTTTGGAGAAGCACTCGGCGAGGAGAGTAGCGAAGGAAAGAGCGAAAAGAGCGAGGGCCGCGTTTCGATTAACAAACGCGTGTAACTCCGCTATTACGGCACCATTTCGAAAAATTCTCGCGGCTACGTGTTCGTTGTAGACTATTGCACAACTGCAACACCACAACTAAAGTTCGACCTCTGGCTGGATTAGGGGCCTTTTAAGGGCTGCGTCTGCGATGGTCGTGCCCGCATGTAGAAAAAAAACTCTTATTGGCTCGAGCATTTTTTTTTCGCACTTTTAAAATTTCAGTCTCATAAGATTTAACATGAAAGGCGTCCGCTGCCGGTGCTTTCCTTCATGGCATTTGTTTATGGGTTGTCATTCTCAAAATTCTGAGGAGCTGTATAAACTTGGACATGTAGCAGCACCATCAACGCGCAGAACTGCTGTCGACGGCGGCGGCGTTTTGCCCGCGTTCGCACCGATCGCGCGCGGCGTTGGTGACGTGTTTATGAAGAACTTGCCAACCTTTGCCGTACACCCTATGGGGGTGTACCGTAGCGACCATAAGGCCATGATCCCTGTAGTCACTAAATAAATTAAAAGCACCAGATCATATACACTTCTCATTCTTTGATAGTTCAAATAACCAAATACACCATCACATCTTAACAGTCATAATTGGAAATACGTAACTGCCACCGTAGTACAGCTTCGCTGGTCTACCATCTCCACTCCAGTGAAAGGGCTGATCGTTTTTTTAAAACATTGGCTACATTTAGCTGGGACATCCCGTATGAGATAGTGGACTCCTGGGCAGCTTGTATGTGGCACCAATCATACTTGAAAAGCTGTGGTAGTTTATTCACCATCAAATTCTGTCGTATCCAGGAATCTCGTCCCACAAAACACAATAATCAAATCGACGTTTCGTAATCGATGCGTCGCTATCCTCCCACCCATCTTGCATATTTTAGAATTTTGTGGTATGATGCACCAATTTTTGCGTCAGTAATATTGGGTAACCAGGTCTCAGTTACAGCCAAGAAATGGTGATCGCATAAAAGTACCAAATCTAATTGGTTTGTGTTTTTAACGATACTTCTCGCATTCATCAATGGAACTCTGAACAGCTGTTCCTCGTGTTAACGAGATGTCGACTCCATTGATCCGGTTGATGCAGAGTCTGCTTGGTTTAGCTGCACTGCCTGGGGAAATCAGCTCTAGATATTGTTAACGTAGATGTTATATACGGTCAAACGCTCGTACTCCAGAGTTGTTTTGTGGCTTTCTCCTTCGAATTGTTTCCCGTAATGCCATATTCATGATTACCTATTTGAGGAAGTGTTGCTGTAATGATGACTAATTTAAATTTGCAACCTTTTGCTGTAGCAATTCTGCAGCAGACTGGTTTTTAATTGCAGTCGTACCAATTTAAAATACCTGGCCTCGATTTGTCAGCCTGTCAGTAGCTGCACCGACGCTGGGATTCCCGCGTCGCAGCTGGGCCTAGCCATGGCCAGAATCCTTCCATTATTTTCTGGTCACGAAACTCCTCCGTCACGCTATGGGAGAGGTTCATACGCTGCCCAAAGCTGCTGCGATGCGGCGCCACTGTGCCATAAAGAGCATCGTTCGCGTACCGAAACGCTGGCGCGGAGCGAAGCGAGCTGAGTGATCGGGTGCGTTCTGTTGATGTGCTGCGCTATTTTTCGAGTGCTGGACTGTTTAGTTGAAGTGGCCGGGTCGGACAACGATGCTGACCAAGTGCTGCGTGCCGGGGTGCCGTAACGGATACAAGCGCCTCTTTGTGCTGTCTGTATTTCGCTTATTTTACATGATAAATAAATGATCATGCTTGTATGTTGTTTTTGCACCAACACGTTTTATTTCTTTTCTTAATCGAATTATGAAGCTATTCTTTTTTTCGGCCATGATAAGGATATCAGGACTGGTGATTACAATTTTTTAACATCTTGAAAATAGTTGCGCATTAAGAACCAAAATACCTAGTCTCGTCGTTCCTGCGTCGAAACCACGAGCAGCGTGAAGAAGTGCTGGGCTTACTGACGCTTCTAAACGACTGCTTGCTAATTAAATTGCCTAATTACAATACAGTTTCAACTGTGCAGGAGCTAACACTTCACGTTCGCCTTAATCCGTTGCTAAAAGCCGCACCGAAGACATTTAGTAGTTAAGTTTGTCCTGCATTTATCCTACCTAAATCTCATTGAGAAATGGCATCGCTCTGCAGAGAAATCGGAAGTGCACGGAGCAGCTGAATTTCCTTTTCTTTGTCATTAAGTATTCTATGGGAAGCAGCCCTTCGCAATAACAACTTCATTCTTTTGATCTCCTGATAAGATACTGCCCACAGTTTAACAGAAAGTGAACAGCTGTGCTCGGCGAACAATCTGGCGCTATGCCCAACTGAGAGTAGGCGCTTACTTGCAGGGGTGCAACAGGGCCCATATGTTTGCATCTGGTGATAAGTGGGACCACTGGCGCTTTGTTGCGAATGCGCGGTGGTTAATTTCAGGCAAATATTAAAAAGCGCAGATTACCGAAGTGTTGAGGCGAACGGCGATGATGAAGAAATCTGGACCGAGACCGCTCGGTCGTGCACAGCGGACGCATTTCGACGGGGGAGAAATGCAAAACACACGTTTTGGTGTGTTTGCATTTAGGTGCATTTTAAAGGATCCCAGATGGTCAAAATTATACCTGAGTCCCCCACTACGGCGTGCCTCATAATCGTATCGGGGTTTTGGCTTTTAAAATCCCAGAATTTTTTTTCACAGGCCCCCGCAAGGTCCATGTTAAGAGCGGCTTTTGGTTTCGTCCCGCGCGCTCATTTCATGGCAAAAGAGACGCTCAGGCAGTTATTTAAGCATGTGGAATGTTAAAAATCATTACATGAAAGTAAAGCGACGGTTGCGGGAGTTAACCCATTAGGGACCGGTTACTTTTTTTTTCGTGTTTTGTCCCAACAAATGTCATTTTTATCGTATCTGCGTGTAAGTAAGTCACATAAAAGCTTTCATTGTGAACGTGCTCTTAGTTTTCAAAATATGACCCGTGACCATATGATCACGCTGGGCCCCTAGGCTACAGCGAAAAGCAGAAAGTGACAAATTTTATTTGAGGCCTTGATACATCGCAACCAATGTAATTACGGACCCGTGGGAGATCTATTTACTGTGGCATGGTTTGAAGCGTGGGATGTAGATGCCGATGCCACATTTAGTGAGCTGTGTGCGAACCGTGCTATTGCAATTGTCTCCAGCGCACTTACGCCTTTTGCCGTTAGGTACGGCTCCAACAAAGTGGGCCACTTCGTCATATTGTGCAGTGCACAAAGCAATGTCACCAGGCTTTGACGTTCTTCGAAATCAGGTCCTTTCGGCTTGTTGTCCAACCTTGTGAGATAGCCGAGTTCAATTTGAGTGAGGTTGCACCCTGTGCTGCAAATAAGCGCCCAACCGTTGCTTATGGCCACATCCCAAAGCCAAGTGAATATTGGCCACCACCATTTCTTGCCACGAATTGCCATCCCGTAGGCCCCTATGTTTGCACCGAGCTGGTCTGTGCCTCCCATAGAGCATTTATATCAGGCAACAGCATCTGGACGAGGCACTTTCATGTTCTTATTCTGTGCACAGGAATGCCTGCCTGTAGATGACATGAGCTCTACATCATGTACGGTGCTTGCAATTATTACAACATAGTTCATCCAGTGCACGCCGATTATCCCTTCATCGGAAAGCGCGTGCTCTTCGTACCCACGGGGCTGGCGTTGGACAATACCGGGAGCCCAAAGGCCCAGCGTGACCATATGGCAACCCGTACACTTACGCGCTCGTAAACAAAGTAAACGAAAGTTATTCTGTCACAAATTATCACCGGAAGTCACATATTGCATGAGGTGCACAGAGACATGTGGATCATGCTATTGCTGAAATGAATACCGAAATAAATGAACATTTCCCACGCCACCGTTGCACCTCGACGTGCCGAACTGCAAACCACTATTTTCCGCGTTCTTGAGCAATTCCCAAATAAACATAGGCAATTTCTGCCACCTGTTGTGTGCAGGCTCTACCACAAGCTCTCTAAAGGCTCGTTGGGGCAAGTTGGGCGCGGGTTTTTTGAATCTGTATAATTTGAAAGGCTTCATGCACATCTGCGTGACCATATGGTCACGCTGGTACCTAATGGGTTAAGAAAGCTAGAATACCGAGGCTGCCCCACACACAACCACAGCGGTAGCGGTGTTCGCATGCCCTCTCATGCACGGTTGCGCCTCTAGCGGCGGGCGCTGGCTCTATATGAAAATGAGGCGGCAGTTTCGTGACCAGAAAAAAACATGGAAGGACTCTGCCATGGCTCTCGATGCGGAAACTAATCAAGAATCCCGCCAGCTTCAGTAGGATGGGACAGCAGACGACCAAATGGACGAAACTCAGGACCACTCTAACTCGGTGAGTCGAGGCGCTAACATCTCCCACTCGCGTTAAGTACGGAACGCAAACTGGCAGGCATTGAAATCCGCCAAACAACGTAAACAAGAGGCTTTGGAGCGGAGGCACGGCAACGCAGGGCACCTAAACCAATTTCAGACGAGCACGTCATCCTATAAGAAATTGCCTAAACTACCACCATTGCTTTAGGACGATTACAAAATTGTCATTCGCCCAAACCAAGGCCTCCCCCTAAGAAATATTCTCACTCCCACACTTGCGCAAGCAATAATGGAGGCATGCCAAGCTGTATTCAAGCATGACCAATTCATCCTTAGAATTAATTCCGGGATGAAGCATTGCGATCCTATCGACCAATTATGAGGCCGTTGCGCACAAAGCACGCCTCATACGCACGCTCGTATTGAACGGCTGGGCCCACGCCGTCCGTGCCTACGCCGCAAACGGAGACGACAATCTAAGAGGGGTCATCCACGTTGTACCGATGAACACTTCGACCGACCCTCTCATGGCGCACCTCCATGTGAGAATGCAAGGGGTAGAGAGCACTGCTCGAATGATCGGCAGCATCACCTTTTTGGTCCCACACTACCTCGAGCCGTGTACTATTAGTGGAGAGGAGCTCCGTAGCTACCCATTCAGACCCACAATTTACGTTTGCAAGGTCTGCCGAGAGAAAGGATACGCACAGACGTCTGCTCCGCATCGGGACCGCCCTATTCGCTGGCTGTGTGGACTAATAGATCTAACAGATGGACACCCGTGTGCTATTAGTTGCGCCTCGTGCGGGGAGGCCCATGCCACAGCGGACCCAACTTGCAAAAAGAGACTTAGGTCCCCGAAACCTAAACAGCTACAACTTGAGGCCAACCACACCCATAAAAATCCTGGGACAATAACAACCACCCACAAAGGACGAAGAACATAAGAACATCCGCTGGTTCTCTTCCAAAGAGGAAGAAGAACCCTACAAATCGGGCGACGACAAGCGCCGCTCCCGTTCGCGCTCGCCGTCCCTGAACCAACGACCACGAACGCCACCAAGGAACAGGGCACAAGGAACCCCCACAACATTTCGCCAGCAGGAGGCGGCAGAAGCATCGACAGGATCAATGGACACATTCAACAGACATTATCAGCCAAGGTAAGCTGGACGATCTCCCGGACGATCTCCCGTAAACACACTAACAAGGAATACCAGTATTCTTTAAATGCGACAACCCAATCCACCGTTGAATCATATCGTTATCTCGGTATCACCATTAACAGCAAGGTGACCTGGACTGCCCACATCACATAATTCGCTACCGACACTACTAGATCACTTGGTTACGTTAGACGTACCCTTGCCCTGTGTCCCCCATCGACACGAAAACTAGCCTATGAAACATTCATTCGAAATAAACTTGAATACGCCTCAGCTATTTGGAGCCCGCACCAAGCTTACTTAATCAACAGCTTTAAATCAATACAAAATCGTGCCGCTAGATTCATCACTTCAAGGTACAGCCGTCAAGAAAGCGTCAGTGCGAATAAATCATCCTTAGGACTCGAACCTACTGTTGTTGCGTCGGAAAATTGCTAAGCTGCTGCCTTTTCCATCGACTATGTTATGACTTCCCACCCCTGCATGGGAAGCTTATTATTGCACCAACCTATACATCTCTTCGCCTTTTTAACTCTTGCAGCATCCAGCGCTTGCATGATTCAACATCTTGCTTTAATCAATCGTTTTTGCCTAGTGCTATCACAGAGTGGAACAAATTACCAGATAGAGTTTTCAGCGAGCGTAACCACATATCTTTAAACAGCTGCTTACTGATTACCTCAAACTATAACCTTATAATGACCGTACTGTGTTTTCCTTCTTTTGCGATTGCCGTTTCACATTGGGACTTTTCTGCTGATTTGATTTAGCATTGTATTCGGTGTGCCACCAAGCTTTTTGTGTTCTTTTTCTTTTTAGTTGTGTTCTCAAACGAAATCCACAGGCTGTAGGAAATTGTAACGATGTCTTTATTCCTATTCTTACATTCTGTAACCCCCCCCCCTTTATGTAATACCCCGACAGGGGTCCTTAAGGAAAAATAAATGATTATGATGACGGTACGGAGGTCGTGGCTCCCGAATCACCACCTACTACACCCATTACATAAAACGTAGAATATCAAAGAGTAATCACAGAAAACAAACAATAGAAACAACGCCTAGACAGATATGAGAGCAAAATAGCCTGGCTAGAAAAACAGCTAGCCCAACTTACGGGAACCACAAGACCCACAGTACATTCTACACAACAGCAAATAGTCAGCCCGAAGGAAAAGCACAAGAGAACGGGCATGCAAAACCACAACCTACACCAGACCGAGATCCTGTAGCTCATACAGGGACACAACAACCAGAAGCAAAGCTCACGATATAACATCAACTTAAACTAATGCAACAACAAATAGAGCAGCAAACTAAAATACAAATGCAGCAGTTTTTGGTAGAATTTCAGGAACTAAAGCGATACGTTCATGAAACCCTTAACAAAGAATCGAAGCGTAGACGTAAGTATACAATACAGAGATCCCAGGAGTCCGATGACAAAAACATGTTTACCTCGGAGGCTGAAAGCACAACCACCACCTCACATCATGGCAAATAGGCGACCCAGAACAAAAGGGAATCTCACAATGTGTTCCTGGAACTGTCATTCCTTGCACAACAAACGCGCTACACTCACACTATACATACAGCCGGCGCTAATCTCTCCAGACGTAATCTGCCTGCAAGAAGTGGAAGCTAGGCCCAAGGCAATTACGGCTACAGAATGTTCATAGAGCCTAACCACCCAAAGGTAGCGACACTCGTCAGGAAAGAAATCGCAGCGACACTTGCAACGGTACCGCACGAAGACACTCAACACCACATCGTCACGCTCTGGCCAGCCAACAAGGGACGGCCGAAGCAGGTAATATGCAACCACACCCGACCTTGCCATCACAACAATACCAGGGCCATGCGTTGGAACGTGTTGGATGACACCCTCGGCAGTGATCATATTATAGTCGAAATAACCTATGAAACAGCTAAACTACGACGCCCCTTCTGAAAATTCAAAATCACAAACTGGACTAAGTATCGAGAGCAACAAGAAGTAGGAAATGGTCCCAAACTAGAAACCGTAGCTGACTGGACTCACTACATAAAGGGCCTCTATGATGAAAACACTTAAATATATCAGACTACGGCCGCCATCGACAACCACTTGACACACCTTTGGGAGGCTTGTCGGGGACTCGCCAAACGGTGGCGCCGACAGAAACTTAACCGAAAACTGAGATTTTGAATAGCGGAAATCACAGAGAAAGCAAACGCATACGCGAAAGAATTCTACCATAACAATTGGCGCACATGCTGTGACTCCCTAAGAGGCACATTAAGCACGAAAAAGACATGGAACATCTTACGGAGTCTTTTGGACCCCTCAACCCCAAGAACCGAAACAAATGCTACACTCCAATGGTTAGCAGGGGAATTTCAAGGGGACCATGATCAGTTATCTAGAAGAGCTGAAACAATGGTACACAGGAGAACGCAAGCAATACGGAAATTCAATAACAAGCCACGAATACAAAGGGACACCCAACCACGAGCTGGAAGCACCCATCACCTTCGCAGAGATGTACGAAGCGGCGCAAAGTTTCAAAAAGAATACAGCACCCGGATTGGACGGCATTACAAACGTCATCATACGGAACCTTAGCACTGACACATTACAAGCCATCACGGACCACTTCAATCAAGAAATATGGACACTGGATGGAAAACTACCCACAAGAGTGGACAATGGCCCAGGTCGTACTCATACCGAAACCAGGAAAGCGGAGAAGCCTTGGTCAGCTGCGACCGATATCACTAACACCCTGTATGGGCAAAATGTTTGGAAAAGTCATACTCACTCGCCTCGAACAATACACAGAAGAACGGGAGCTCCTACCAACATCTATGTACGAATTCAGATGAGAGATGTCTGCCCAGGACATATTCTATTGCTCAAAGAGCAGGTGCTCAACCCACCTCCAGGTAGCCTCAACAACTTACTCCTTGTGCTCGAGATCGAAAAAGCCTTCGACAACATCGCACACTCTACCATACTAGACGACCTCACAGCATTGGATGCGGGGAACGCATATTCCATTATGCCTCTATATTCCTTGGCAATCGCAAGGCGCATATTGGCATGGCCGGCACTACCTCACCACCAGTACGACCTTCCACTGAAAGGCACGGCCCAGGGTTCTATCCTGTCCCAATTCCTGTTTATCATCGGGCTCCGGAAGCTAGTCCTACAACTTGAGGATATACCAGACCTAGAGGATATGCCGCCTTTTACGCGGACGACATTAAACTATGGGCAACCAAGGCTCCTATGTAGAACGGCAAGATGTCCTGCCAAAACGCGGTAGACAAGATTCAAAGCTACCTTCAGGTGGCAGGCATGACCTGTGCCCCAAACAAACCGGAATACCTGCAGATAAGACCACCGTGCACCCAGTCCAACCGTGCACCCCCCCTTCACCTGACGAGTGCCTGACAAGGCATCAACAGAACCCCGGTAGCACGAATCCTGGGCATGCACATACAAGAAAATAACAGCCTAAAGACGGCAATGGACAAACTGAAACACACCGTCAAGAGTATTACAACCCTCATAGCTAGAATAGCCAGAAGTAAGGATGGGATGCCAGAAGTCGAGACATTATGCCCGTAGAGGCCTTCCTCCTCACCCGAATAACCTTTGCTCTGCCCTTCCAAGCTACAAGCAAGATCAAAATAGAAAACATCGACAAGCTCATAAGAATCGCACACAAAGCTGCACTCCAACTTCCGAATTGCACGAACACGGACAGACTCATGTCGATCGGCATGAATAACACACATGAAGAACTGGCAGCCACAACGCTAATCGCACAAAGAGAACGACTCAACACCACATGCTAGGGCAGAAAACTACTGCAAAGACTGGGATACCCGCTCACCCCCCAGTACTGCGGAGACGACACGGTCATCGTACGGATGCACCTACGGGCTCGCATCATCGCGACACCGGTCCCCGAGAACGTGCATCCGCTTTACAACCAAAAGCGCCGGCAAGCGCGAGCACGTAAACTCCTCCAGAGAAGGAACGATCCTGATACTTACTACACCGACGCTAGCTTTTACTCCACAACACCACAAGGCGCCAGAAAAAGGCATACGCAACAGCAATAACTAACCAAAAGAAAGTGGTGGCCTGCGCATCTATACGCACCAGATCAAGCGCCACCGTGGAGGCAGCAGTCATAGCCCTGGCAATCAAAGAAGCAGAACGAAGTGGTCGCTCCGCATATATCCTGAGGGATTCGCAGGCTGCCTGTCGGTTATATCTTAGAGGCACATTTCCCAGGTGCGTCACCGATATCCTAGGCCCCACGCTGACTGAGGACCATGGGGTCGTCTGGTGCCAGGGCACACAGGCCTGGAAGGCAACGAGGAGGCCGACTGCGTAGCTCGCGGACTTGCTGGCCGAGCCGCAGAAGACTCTTCGAGGCCCCTCACAAACCGCCATGAATATCCCATCACGAGCAGGCAGATTTTGGAGGACCAATGCCTGACCAGACGGAAGTACGCTCCTCCACATCCCAAGTTAAGCAGCCAACAAGCCAGGGACTGGCGCCGCCTTCAAACCAACACTTACCCGCACATATCGAGGTTGCACGCAATGTTTCCAGAGGTATACACAACCAGGCTATGCCCCTGGTGCAACGACCACTCAGCCACACTGACACACATTACTTACCAGTGTACGGAACGCCCAGCCAAGGCAGTATCCAAGCTGGTGAGCTCATCACAGACACTCACAATGTGGTCTTGGGAAGCACGGCTTTTCGAGCTGGCACTGGGAAGCCAACTGGCGATCCTGGACCAGGCCCGGCAAGCCGCCGCGACCAGTGGGGCTCTACAAGAGGGCTCCACCCGAAATTAACCACACCACTCTTCGTACAATAAAGTATGTTCATTTATTCATTGATGTTATATACCTGCCGAAAGGGCTTGACTGCGTTTTAATGCCACGCAAAAGAAATAATTACACGCATAAAAACATAGTCCACTCGGCTTGGCAAAGTACCCAGGGTCAAATCAATCGGCGGGGAGCCGTGTTATTTTGTTATTCATTATGGGCTGTCTCCAGCTATTACAAAAAAATCACTTCCGTTCGGGATATTATGCATCTTTAGTGCACACATGCCACTTTGACGCGGGAAGCTTTCGCAGTTTTGTGACTCAACGCGACAAAAATGCGAAGTGGGCACAGACCGGACGATTCTGACCAATAGCGCGGGGCTAACGACAAAACAGCGCCAAATAGAAAATATTTAGTTTGATTATGTTTCTCCTAATCATGCATAACCAATGTGTACACGCCATATCAAATCAGCTTTGGCGATTTTTGTGAAGTCGCAAGACAAACACGCCAAGTGCACGTAGCCCGAAAGTAGTTTTGATTTCGAATCGCCGAGGGCTGGCGGCCAAAATGGTGTATAAATAGATTGCATCAGCTTTGCTTTATAGCTCCTCTGGTCGCGAAAAAGTACGTACCAAATTAGTAGTAGTTCGATGCCTCAAAATGAAATTAGGCTACAAATTACTCTATTATACGTGTTTAATTCTCTGCACTACAATATAAACAATGCATTTGTATACATATGCAATATCTTATCAACACAATAGGGTATGCAGGATTTCTAAAAGTTGCAGGAAAAATCTACACATACATTAAGAATATCAAGACCCACGTAACAAGCTTACTGCCCAGTTACGAATAAGTAAACGGCAATACTAGGCCGAAACTTTTTAGAGTCACAGCAACACAAGAAGGACCTGCGGCTCGCTGAATGAGTTGGCTGAAATACATGAACGGTAAAGCGTATATGATAGCTTGCTGAAAACATTTGCCCCTGCAGAGTCACTCGACATTGCTAACTTCCTAAACATGAGTGAGTTATCTTTAATAAAACTAATACTACAGATTTCCGAAACGCGGAGTTTACAGTTCATTACATAGGTCAGGCTATTGAAAACTCGACTACTTAATATAAAAAATCGGCAGCATGTTATACTCCTGTAATACGTGAAGGCGAAAGCCTTCTGCACACTATTTAATGCAACGTCTCACAATGGTGCATTCGCACTTCAGCTTCTTGGGCTCGTTTTCGACGCTTAGCTGCGGCTTCGAGCGCTCGCATAGCGGGGTCAGACTTGCGCCAACTACGTTTCTCTTGCTTACTGTACGTTGCATCCGCTCAGCAGGGGAAACCAGCACTCGCGGTCGAACGCCGTGCTCCTGCCGCGCCGCACGGCGCCATCGTTTCTGGCTTGGCGAGTATCCGAGGCCGTAGCGTACTTCCGAGGCCTACCGCGCAATCTGCTATGCCCCACGCGATCGTGTTCCATCGCCGCCTCTCTCCCTTCGCAGTCGACTGTCGCCAGAACCGCCTCCGCCCACGCGTGACGTAAGCGACGAAACACGATATTCTTTTTTAAAGCGAAGCTTCGTACCTCTACCAGCCAAGGGTTCTGTCGTGTCCGTCGTTGTAATCAAAAAACGATCCCGACGAACCGCTAACACTCGCAGGTATAGCAGTATAGCTTACTTGAATTCAGGCATTCAGCGTACAACTAAGCACTCGTTTTCGCAAGAAAAACCACAAAAACAAGCTTCAAAGTGATGAGCCAAAATGATGGATGATAAGGGCTGCGGGCAAACAACGGAAACAGGCTCGGCGCGGTCCGTAAGATTAGATTGCAGCTGTTGCAAAGCTTATGCAGCTGCTTGAAAGAGGGTTGACGTCATTCAAAACCCTTGCAGCCTAGTAACTGCTTCAGTTCATTTTCTAGACTACCCCACTATGGGGTAGTCTAGTAGTGTATATCACACCGATCATAAAGCAGTAGTGAACATTGTTGCGAAGTAAATAATAATAAAGGCAGTGCTTAAAGTTACGTTGTAGTGTGTGAAATATCAAGTGCGCCGCAGTCACCGTGAGGGTGGCGTAAAAAGCTTCGCTTTCCAACCACCTTCACAGGGTGGATTGGCGGGCAATTTTTTTTTCTGTCTGCGCGCTCTGCTCGTTACCCTCTCCACGCCGGCCCTCGACCGGTGAACGTAATGTGTTTTTTTCGTACCACTCGACTAGGCAGCTCCTTTTGTCCAAGGCCATCGTGAAACGAGTTACTTAACGCTATCACCTTAAAACAAATTATGCATCGCAATGACAACACAGCACACTTGCGCACAAAAGACGGCAAAAGAAGGACAGCGAATGTGAAAGTGGTTCCGTAAAAAAATGCGGGCAGCTTGCACTAGGGGTGGAAGGCTGGAGTAAACAGTGGAGCTGGTGATCGACCTAGCTTCTTCCAGGTTTTACTAGGCTTGGCTAAGTTTTGCTTGGACAGACAGGCAGACAGACAGAGAAATTTTATTTAGGTCCCGAGGAACTGCGTTGGGACGCCCCCTTTCAGGGGTAGTCCGTAGCAGCCACGGGCCACTCCCACGCAGTGACCGGAAGACGGTGGCCCTCTTGCAGGCTCTCTGGACAGCGTGAAGTTTGAAGCGTGCTAAAGCAGTCGAAGAAGAAGAAAGACAGAATTTGTAGTAAAGGGGCCGGGGGGTCAAGGGAGAATAAAGAAGAAGTTAGTAATGGCGACATGAAGAGTACTTTGTCTGTTTATTATGTGCGGGCTTGTTACATAATTTGGCGCAGCCGACAACAAGAACCAATATGTGGGTGACTTTCTTTGTGGAGAACTGCAGCAACTCTGTGGTATTCAAGAAATATCAAGTCGAGGACGAAGCCACCACTGACCTTCCCGAACACGTCACTACAGGTGAGCTTCTGAATCTCGTTCTGGATGAAGCCTCAGTGTCTTCAGAGGAACTTTTGGAGCAACATTCAGTGAAAGTAAATATTCCGCTGCGTCTGTTCAACAAGCTGGTGTTGACACCGATAGAAAGAACTTTCACGCTCCGGTATACTTCATCTGACGAGCTAGCGACAGTTCTTCGAGCCATATCAATCCAACAACAGCAAATTTCGCAGCAAAGCTCCATTATTGAGACTCTGGCTTCTACTTTAACCAAACGGGCGAACCATACATCACAAATAGTACGTCGTGAAACGTTCGACGGCTCATCCGAAAGTCCAGAAGGGTGGATAACTTTCTATGAACGAGCTGCGAAGAACAATGGATGGCTGTCTGATGAAGACCTAGTGATCAACATGCGACATTCCTTAGCGGGATAGCAAGAAAGTGGCACGAGTGGCGACTTTCACAACGAGAGCCTGAACCTTGTTTAAATGGAAGGAGAGTTTCCTTCTGACTTTCAGTAAGAATCCGGTTGAGCGGTGGCATGAAGCACTATTCTACCGTTTCAAGTCCAGCACGCCACTCGAGTATTTTCTGGAGAAACAGCGACTTCTTCGCCTCGCTGAACTTGAACTGTCGCTGTCATCACTTCTTGCCCTTATCATTCATGGTTTACCTAGAGATTTGCAACGACAGGTTCTAGCACAAGGCCCGCAAACGCTCGAAGCGCTCTTGGAACTGCTAAAACTATTTCCGCATAGCTGGACTGAGCGAAGCTACAAGGCTAGACAAGACTTTTCAGGGACGCCAAGCGTCAATCGCTTGGATGAGAAGTGTTCGTTGGTGTTGGACGGTGTCAGGTCTAACTTTGGCGCTAGCACCGCTAGACCTATAACTCCCGTACAGAAACCCACAGAGTTAAACAATGAAGATCAAGAAGAAGCCGAGGGGAATTCTAAAGATGTCTCTACAGCAAGTGAGACAGTTCAACTTGTGTCATCAAGTTTATTGCATATACAACTCGAAGTGGACGGTGAGACAATGCGAGCTCTTGTAGACAGTGGAGCTTCGGTTTCAATTATAAAAGGAAGCAGAGCTAAAACTGAGAAGATATTCACAGGAAAAACAGTGGTTGTACGAGGATACGACGGGCGTG
>NC_051160.1:110037749-110075259 GCF_013339745.2 Dermacentor silvarum | reverse complement strand
TTGAAATGTTCAAAAATCTCAGATGGTTGAGGGGTCCTTTAACAGCTTCGCTGTAAAACGATGGAGTGTGCTAGCAGACTCAAACCAACTTAGTGGTGTGGAGGATCGCGTGTCCTAGTCTGCGGTATATTTTTAGTTCTGCAAAGTAAAGTTAATAGTATAAACTGATTGCCTAACTTTTTAAATATTGGCTTCACCAAGAAGGTGCCAATACGAAAGTTTATGTCATATCTAAAAATGACCGATTGAAGTGTTCAGAACTAAATACCCTTGATGGAGCTTCTTGTAGTTGCCTTGAAAGAAAGCCCGCGAAATTCAATTACAAGCCCGCGATAGCACCACTATTTAGGCGCCCCCAGACGACCAATCAGTAAAGGATATTGTTTGCATGCTTTTTTCTTAATTGACTCGCTTGCCCTGTCGTGATCGGGCGCACAGCGAGCAGCCATGATGGTGTGACGCTCTTCGACATGACGTGTGTGGTGTGTGGAGTGCGCGACACGGTGCGGTGGATGGAGACACGAAGCAGACGACAAGTAGTGCACGCGCGGAGTTGAATTCCGTGCTGGTTGAAAGACGACAACGTGGAATACCATCCCGCGCGTGAATACGCGGCGCAAGAAAAAAAAAAACAGAAGAAAAGGCATGCAATCGCAAGAGACCACGGAGCTTCAAGCTACCAATGATGAAACGACAAATCAGCCAAAGCGGCATAAAAGCCAGTCGCGCTGGCAGAAGAAGGGGGAGAGTTCCAGGAAGCGACACCAGGAGAAGGTCGGGTCGCCGGACCGGGGTTGAAGTCGGGCCATCAGGTTCCGGACCCGAGCCACCAGGACTCACCCCACCGGGGCCTCCTGCCAACCCGTTCCTGGGCATCGCCACTCCATCCGTTCGTGAACTGCTGCCCGAGTCCAGCGAGCTTGTGCACCCGTAGGCAGAACGTGAGCGGTCGGGCTGCGGGCCCGAGTTCCACACCCAGCTGCCTCGCCAGAACGCCACCGCCGTCTGCCCGTGCTGCCGAGCCACCTCCTCTCTCTCTCCACGACAGAGCGCGGCAGCTATGGTGGAGAGACGTTTTGGTGAGACCGACGCCGCTTCTCTCGTCTTCCTCGTCTCCGCTTCGCCGCGTCGAGACTGTAGTGCACACTCACACCCGCTGCCTCCTCGAACTTGCGTGTTGTTCTCCAACAAACGGCTTTGACCTGAATTGGGTTCTCGGGGCTCCGCCTAAGGGAACCATCTGAAACATTAAATAAAACAACCTGTCATCACGACATAGCATAAACAAATAATTCGCTCCGTTTGCGGAATGACGTCCGTACGCACGAGGCAAGAAAAAAAAGAAAAAAAAAAGAAAAGAACGTCGGGCTTGAGTATATACCGAGCGCCGAACTGTTTAACCGCAAAGGAAATGCAATCGTCATGTTCTTCTATTTGTTCGCGATATCTTACCAGCGAGAGTTACTAGCGCGTATCTTGTGGCCACCAGAAACGCCAAGCCTGTCTCGGACAGCACTGCAGAGACAAGCGGATTTCGTTTCTTGATCGGTCGTCTGGGAGCGGTGAAATAGTGGTGCTATCTAGAGCACTGCAGGGGCCGATTTATAAGCCCGGCCTCGGACCGGGCCCGTTTTTACGTTCGGGCTGCCCGCTCGAGCCGATCAAAACTTTTATGGCGAGACCCGGGCCCGGCCCGGGCCCGGAAATAATCTACGTTACCCGCCCGCCCGGCCCGCCACCCCTTTACCTTAGGCCCGAGCCCGGCCCGAGCCCGACTCGAAACCAGCCTGAACCCGGCCCGTGACCGAAAAATACGTGTTTTTCAGAGTTGAGACCCCCAAGAATAACTCGCTGCACGTTACATGCACACTACCAGAAAGCCCGAGCCCGCGTCAAAAAACACGAGCCCGGCCCGGGCCCGGGTCAAAAAGCACACGCCGTGCCTGAGCCCGTGAAAAAACTGCTCTACCCGGCCCGGCCCGGCCGACGGGTAGAGTGTGTGGGCACTTCAGGCAAATTTCCAACCGTCGCCGTGATGTCCGTATATAAAATCCAAGTGCGATATAATATTGCGGCCGCACGCCGTATTATGTAGGGACGAGTGAAAGCTTGCCAGGGTGAGCCGAGAAGGATGGTTGCTTGATTAGTATGTGAGAACTATTTCGTACATGCAGAAAACACGTACAATTTTCCTCGTATATTGTACGTGTTTTCATAAGGTCTAACAACATTCTTCGCGAGAACCATGCCTGTCTCTCTAATATTGCTTCTTTGAAGCAGGCTTTAGTTAAACTGCTTCCACGATAAAACAAGCTGGAGCTGTTAAGGCAACTTTCTTGAGCAAGAATTATGCGTACCTCATCACATTTGTGCGACCAGTGTTGTCTTCTGTCATCATCACAACATTCAGAACACTGCTATTTTCTTTAAATAAAGGTGGCAAGTAAATTATTTTAAGTTATTCATTTCACCATCTCAATAGGCATAAGCTAACGATTTTACTGGCCAATATAGCACATTCATCCACGCGACTTGTAATAAAGATCGAGATTTCATTTCATTATTTATCTTAAAGAGCCCACGAGGTCGTATTGCATGTAGTACAGATGGCGAACGCAGCGTTTTGGTGAACAAAAATTGAATTTCTCACAGTGAAAACCCGTCCGAAAAATAATAAAGTACGACTTAACCACAACCTACAGACATGGTGGCGTGGGACTGTTATTTGAATGTACGAGAAAACTTACTTCTGTTGCGAGGAAACTCAAACACAAACCTCTTTTCCAGCATTTCTACCATCACAACCCGGTGCGCTGGGTTAATATACTTGCGAAATTGCTATCCAGATGGCGCTCGCATCCTCGGCAGGTCAAATTGGGACTTCGTCTGCCTTATGCGTTTTGGACACGCACACGGGTCGGAGCAATATCAAACAATTATTAAAATAATAAAAAAAAAGTGCTTGGGCCTTCACATTTTCGTATTTGACGACTTATATTGCCCCTGCAAAAACGTCTTCGCAGCAATGCATTTCTGTTTAAATGTGAAGCCGACATTAAGGGGGCAGTGTAAGCTTGGTCTTTGTAAGCTGGCTTTCCACGTTCCGTGTTCACTGAAACAAAAATGCGATGCGAGCGGGACCCGATATCGCTATCGCGTTCCACCCTTAAAGGCGAAGCTTAAGCGTCCTCCACTTTTTCTTGAATAAAAACTCGCAACACGTACTTCTATTCACGCGAGATGCATCGCAGTCTTGTGTATTGGCGACGTGGGCTTTTAGGGTATGCGTTGTGAAGACCATTCCGCAGCGCGAGTGATTTGCAACGTTCGTGAGCAAAAACTGGACCAACTTTTCTGCAGTTGATCAGAGAAACTGTCAAAAATGGCCGGTGATTTCAGATACGCTTCTGATAGACATATTTTATATTTCAGATTATCGTTATATCGAACTATTTCGCGATTCCTTCAAGTTTGATATATCCAGAATAAAATGTAGATAGATATATAGATAGGCTCAAAATGGCTGATGTGAGTAAATACTGCTCTTCGCAAATATTAAATAAATAAATATGCAAAACCATACTGTGTTATCCCTGCAGGTACACTGGTTGCCTGACCTATTGCCTACAAAATGAGGCAACAAAGCAAGAAATGACCGCTGAATAGATTTACTGCAAAATGAAATGTGCTCCTTCAAGAGCATGAAATTTTGTTTTCACACATCTTTTTCTTCTCTCGTTTTTTTTTGTCAGCACATGCGCGGCTGCAATCCGTCGAATTGTTCTTACAACGAAACTTTTATGGAAGTCCAGCTTTGTTCAGTCTGATGACTTTTGCTTGTGCTCTTGTTCTATCACCTGCTAGAACTATCTTAACCTAACCGTCATAAACAGAATTCCGTTTAGTGGCTAAATGTGAAGTTCCATACTGAATATCTTTGTTTTCATTCTTTCGCAAGTTTGTTTACACAGACGCGTACGTTCGTCGCGAAACGCAATCTTCGCCACCACCACTGCAAGACAACCGATCTGGAAAGCCACTAACAACTGCCCTGCAAAAGAAAAAACACATATGTGTGATACCCAAGGGTAATTCTTCAGGTAGTATCAGTGTGACGTAATCCCAGGATTAGAGGCAGAAATATAACTTTCATTGGCCGTCAATTTTCGTTTGTTTTGCAAATATTCAAAGAAATAAATGTTATATGTGGATTGTAGAAACACGTGTAGATTGCCTTCCTTTGTTCAACTTACGCTTTTTGACAGTGAACGATGGTGGGAATGGCGGGAGATTAGAAAATTGGGCTTAGTAGGCAAAAGAGTGTAAAGGTAAATTACGGCGCATAACAATAGCAAAGAAAAACTGCGCATTACAAGGGCATTGATAAATGAATAACACTGAAACACAAAGCGTCTGTTCAAATTTCAAGAGAAATATCTACTTACTTTGAGTGTCGTTACACATACACCCTAAACAAAAGGACGGAGATGCAACATTAGTTTACTCTATTTTGTTAATACTGAGTTGTTTAGTAATGCAAATCAAAAGTCATATTTTGCAAGAAACGAATACCTACTACTGCTACTACTGCAAAAGCAGTTAGAAAGTTCAACGCGCACATTTCACTATTCGACAACGCTTCCTTGTACCATGTCCTTCTAAGTAACAATTCGCCGTATATATATATATATATATATATATATATATATATATATATATTGTAGTGAAGAGGAATGCCCGGCGCTGCAGCCACATCGCCAGTCGTCCGGGAGGCGCGAGCTCAAGATTGCCTGAGCTGTTCTGGTTGAGACACACTGCCTGCTGTTCTCTTGTCCTGTATTCATATTAGATTCTGGTGGAGGTGTTGCTTGGAATGTGCACCGCACGCGTGAGCGTCGCTGGCCGCCACACGTCTGTGTTGTTTCATGTTCTTCGCCACTGCCCTCATGACGTAATCCTTGGAATTGATTTCTTGACTGACCACTCCGCTGTAATTGACTGCTCGGTCGGTGTCGTTAAACTTGACTTTCCCGCTTCACTAGACGCTCCTGACGTAGTCCAGAGCCAGCTCTCTTGTGCCGAGTTTGTTCGTTTGCCACCCCAAGCACTCACCTGTATTGTCGCTGTACCTTGCCCCAGTGTACCGGATGGTGACTATGTGGGTTACTCCGTCTACCAGTGTCCTTTTGTCGCACAACATTTCCTTTCCCCAGACTGTTGTGACTGTTGCGACAAACCAGACTTGCCTGCCCCTGTTGACTTCGGACTCTGTCCTCAAGTTCTTCCCCAAGGCATAGTTTTGGCCACCCTGTCACCATCAGATGAGTGCCAGATTTCATCGCTGTCACCTGATCCTACGTCAGCAATTTTGTCCGCCGACGCGCCCACTTCTCCGTCGGTACAGAGCGCTATCACAAAGATGATTGCCCCGGACCTTCTGCCCTCCCAAGTTGACGACCTCCGTCATTTGCTCGTCACATACTCCGACATCTTCGACTTTGACGGCCATTCCTTAGGTCAAACCTCTCTCGTCAAACATCGCATACATACTGGCGATGCGCCTCCGATTCACCGGCGACCTTATCGCGTGTCACTGTCCGAGCGCCAAGTTATTCAACAAGAGATTGACAAGATGCTGTCAAAAGGCATTATTGAGCCGTCCGCGAGTCCATGGGCTTCCCCTGTTGTCTTAGTTAAAAATAAAGGCAACAGTTGGCGATTTTGCGTTGATTATCGGCATCTCAATAAGATTGTCGAGAACCGAGGGGTCGCAGCGGAGCGCCAGAACAAGAGGACCAGCTTAGCAGGCTTTCAGAACGGACTAGCGCGTGCCGTGCTTGCGCCGCTGGCACGCGCCGCCCAACTTTATTTTTCTCGTCTGTCGCAGCCGGCCCCAAGGCGCCGGCCGAGAACGCTGACCTTAGCGTTCGCGCTTAGCAGCGTCGGTGGGCGCTACAAGGCCCCCCGCCTAGACGGAACGGCGAAGTGCACTCGTCGACGAGGCAGAGATGGGGCTGTCTTGGTGTCGAGCATATCGACGGGTGCGCCAGCGACATCCGCGGGGAGCTCCTTGGGAGGCGTTTCGACGTAGGCTGGTTTGAGGCGGTCCAGCGAAACGACTTCTTCGCGGCCATTCAATAGAATGGTGGCGGACTTCTGGGTCTTGTGGAGGACACGGTATGGTCCGTCGTAGGAGGGTGTAAGAGGAGCCTTGATAGCGTCTCGTCGGAGGAAGACGTGGGACGAGGACTCAAGGTCCGGGTGGACAAAGATGCTGTGGTCCGATGACCGAGGTGGTAGGGGGCGTAGGTGCTGAATGCAGTCCTGTAGGCGTTGGAGGTACTGTAGCGGCTGGGGCGAGGGGGCCGAAGAAACGAACAAGTCTCCAGGAAGCCGCAGGGGTGCACCGTAGACGAGTTCGGCCGCTGAACAGCCAAGGTCGCGACGAAGGACGGCACGTAGGCCGAGAAGCACCATAGGAAGGTGGTCGACCCAGTGCTCTCGATCCAGGCGCGCAGTGAGTGCAGCCTTGAGCTGGCGATGGAGCCGCTCAACCATGCCGTTGGCACAGGGATGATATGCAGTGGTACGGCAGTGCTTAGTGCCAAGCAGGCGGTTGAGTGAAGTGAAAAGTGTGCAGTCAAATTGCCGGCCGCGATCAGTTGTCACGATGCTGGGGCAGCCGAAGTGGGAAACCCATGCTGAAACGAAGGCTTTGGCGACCGTTTCTGCAGTGATGTCCGGAATGGGCACGGCTTCGGGCCAACGGGTGAAGCGGTCGATCATTGTCAGAATGTAGCGACAGCCGTGAGAGTGAGGAAGTGGTCCCACCAAATCAAGATGGACGTGGTCAAAACGGCAGCCAGGGGGCAAGAACGACTGTGTGGGAGTCTTCGTGTGGCGGGTCACTTTGGCGGTCTGGCATGCGAGGCATGAGCGGGCCCACTGGCGAACATCGGTGTTGATGCTTGGCCAGACATACCGCTGTGTAACGAGGCGCTGCGTGGCTCGGACGCTGGGATGGCAGATGTCATGAAGTGATTGGAACACCGCACGACGGAAGGCAGTCGGAATGAAGGGGTGAGGTGTAGCCGCTGACATGTCGCACCAGAGGGAGCCAGGCACAAACGGGTGAGGAACGAGTTGTAGACGGAGGGAACGGGGATGGTCACGCAGCGCTTGCAGCTCGGGGTCTTCCATCTGCGCACGAGCTAGACCCTCCCAATCCACAGTCGATGTAGAAGTGCCGAGGGAGGTGATGCGTGAAAGTGCGTCAGCTGCCTCGTTGTCGGTGCCTTTGATGTGCCGGATATCCGTGGTGAACTCCGATATATAGGCCAGTTGACGAACTTCACGTGCGACGTACTTGGAAGAGTTTGTACGGAAGACATACACCAGAGGCTTATGATCAGTTAGAATATAGAATGGCTGGCCCTCCAAGAAGTGCCGAAAGTGCTGGATGGTGGAGTAGATGGCGAGCAGCTCGCGGCCAAAAACGCTGTAGCGAGTCTCGGCAGGTTGGAGCTTCCGAGAGAAGAAACCCAGTGGGCGCCACTCGGAGTTGATTTTCTGCTGGAGAACAGCGCCAATGGCCACACTGGAAGCATCCACCATGATGCGGGTTGGCACGTTAGTTCTCGGGTGTACGAGAAGTACCGCATCGGCAACGGCGTGTTTAGCAGCCCTGAAAGCAGCGTCAGCTTCGGGAGACCAGGAAATCGCAGATGAGGAGCCCTTGGTCGTGCGAAGAAGGTTAGTCAGTGGGTGTAGAAGCTCAGCGCAGTGCGGAATGAAACGTCGGGAGAAATTCACTAGGCCGAGGAACTCACGCAGCTGGCGTAGGGTAGTGGGTGCTGGGAAGTTTTTCACGGCCTGGACGTGAGAGGGCAACGGACGAATTCCCAGCTCCGAGATGTGGTGGCCCAGAAACTCGAGCTCGGAAGATCCAAATACGCATTTCTGGGGGTTGACAACCAGGCCAAATTGTTGAAGGCGTTGAAAGAGTTCCCGGAGGTGACGCTCATGATCTTGTGGATTGGGACTCGCGACGAGGATGTCGTCGATGTAGGCAAATACAGCCGGGAGGCCGCGCGTTACCTCGGCAATGAATCGTTGGAACGTTTGAGCTGCGTTGCGTAACCCAAAGGGCATGCGCACAAACTCAAACAGGCCGAAGGGTGTAGTAATGGCTGTCTTCGGGATATCGGCCGGCTCAACGGGGATTTGGTGATAGGCCTTGACAAGGTCCACCTTACTAAAGATTTTGCATCCCTCCAAATGGCCTGTAAAATCTTGGATGTGTGGAAGGGGGTAGCTATCGTGGACCGTGTGAGCGTTGAGTGCCCGGTAGTCACCGCACGGACGCCAGTCACCCGGTTCTTTCTTGGGCACCAGATGAAGCGGGGAGGCCCAACTGCTGCACGACGGGCGAATAATACCTAGCTGGAGCATGTGCTCGAATTCCCGTTTAGCAACGTCCAGACGCTCACCGAAGAGGCGGCGCGGACGGGCTGCGACAGGTGGACCACGTGTGACAATGTGATGGGTGACGCTGTGCTTGGGAGGCTGATTTAAATTACAGGGCCTTGTCACCTCAGGGAAGTCTTCGAGGATACGAGCATACGGGCATGTTGGGATCAGCGTGCGGATGCCGGTGGGAGCGACAGCCGACAGAACGCCAGGGATCGAGAGGCGCGTCTTGCTGTCAATCAGGCGATGGCGGCGCATGCTGACGTCAAGGTCGAAATGAGTCAGGAAGTCGGAACCGAGGATAGGCTGATGGACGTCGGCTACGATGAAGACCCACCGGAATGTGCGCCGCAGGCCTAGGTCGAGAGTGAGGGACCGCAGACCATACGTGGCGATGGAAGTAGAGTTTGCCGCGCGGAGTGTAGGTCCAGGTGACTTAGAAGCGTGGTCACGCTTGGAGGACGGCAGTACACTGACCTCGGCACCCGTGTCTACAAGGAACCGCAGGCCGGAAATGCGATCCATGACTATGAAAAGGCGGCCGGGTTGTAAGGCGAGGTCACATGCCGCCGTCAGTGATCTCGCGGTGCGTTTCCCGACCAGTCGCATGGGGACTTGCACTGACGGGCGCGGTGCTGGAAAGTGCGATGGTACCAGCAGATAGGCGAGCGTCGAGGACTGCGCGAGCGGCGACTGGTCGAGGAAGAAGGACGGCGGCTGGGACATGAGGTGGAGCCGCGCTCGTCATGGGAGGACGTCCGAAGGGCGTCGATGGAAACGGCGAGCTGGTCGATCCGGGACTCTAAGCGGGCCATGGTTGAGGACTGTGGCGTTGAAGAGAGGGCGGCGACTGAAGGAGAAGTCGCGTCGTGGATTCGATCAGCGAGCCGGGCGAGGCGGTCGAGGGACAAGTCCTCTGTAGTGGCCAAGACAAGGCGGGTGGACTGTGGTAAGCGCTGCAGGAAGAGCTCCCTCAACAGCGCACTGTTCGAGTCGACGTTGCTTGTGCCCAGGAGCTGTCGCATGCTGTTGAGCAGCTGGGAAGGGCGGCGATCTCCAAGGTCCTCGGAGGTAAGCAGCTGCTGGATGCGCGCGCTCTCAGACGCCGTGGTACGTTCTAAAATGCTCTGCTTCAGTTGCTGGTATGGGGCATCACTCAAAGGTGCAGCGATAACGTCCGCCACTTCCTGAGCCACCTCAGGAGACAGGTTGCAAAGCAAGTGGCGAAACCGCGAAGTCTCCGAGGTGATGTTGTGCAGATCGAAGGTGGCTTCGACCTGGGCGAACCAAACCTGCGGGTTGTGGCGCTAGAACGTGGGCAGGCGGAGCTGTAGAGCTGCGACGTCCCGTGGGCGCGAGGTAGCGTCAGGCGGGAGGTTGCCTGAGGGCGGGAGGTTGCTGGGGTCGGTCATCTCTTAGGCCGGAGTCACCACTGTCGAGAACCGAGGGGTCGCAGCGGAGCGCCAGAACAAGAGGACCAGCTTAGCAGGCTTTCAGAACGGACTAGCGCGTGCCGTGCTTGCGCCGCTGGCACGCGCCGCCCAACTTTATTTTTCTCGTCTGTCGCAGCCGGCCCCAAGGCGCCGGCCGAGAACGCTGACCTTAGCGTTCGCGCTTAGCAGCGTCGGTGGGCGCTACAAGATCACCAAGAAGGATGTATATCATCTTCCACGCATTGATGACGCTCTGGATTGCCTTCACGGCGCGACCTATTTTTCATCCATCGACCTGCGCTCTGGTTACTGGCAGATCGCCGTGGACGACAGGGACCGTGAAAAGACAGCATTTGTTACAGCTGACGGCCTCTATCAGTTCAAAGTTATGCCATTTGGCTTGTGCAATGCCCCGGCCACATTCGAGCGAATGATGGACACGCTGTTGCACAGCTTTAGATGGTCTATCTGCCTGTGCTACCTGGACGACGTGATCGTGTTCTCCCCGACATTTGGCACACACCTCACACGTCTTTTATCCATCCTGTCGGTGTTTCGTGCGTCTGGGTACAACTTAATTCTTCGAAATTCCACTTCGGTCGCCGCCAAATTACGATCCTCGGGCATCTCGTCGATTCATCTGGCGTCCGTCCCGACCCCGCCAAGGTTCGTGCTGTCATCGAGTTCCCTGTACTAACTTGTGCCAAGGATGTTCGGAGCTTTGTGGGCTTGTACTCGTATTTCCGACGCTTTGTCAGAAATTTTGCAGACATAGCCCGTTCACTAACAGATCTTCTCCGGAAAGACGCTCCGTTTACGTGGGGTTTCGCTCAAGCCACAGCCTTTTCACAACTTATCACGCTACTCACTACCCCGCCGATTCTCGCCCACTTTGATATCATTGCTCCAACTGAAGTACGCACAGACGCGAGTGGCTATGGCATTGGTGCTGTTTTAGCCCAATGGCAACGTGGTTGTGATCGAGTTATTGCGTACGCCAGCCGGCTTCTTTCCCCTGCCGAGCGCAATTATTCCATTACCAAGCGCGAGTGCCTCGCTCTTGTTTGGGCAGTTAGCAAATTTCGCCCCTACTTATACGGGCGGCCTTTTACGGTTACCACTGACCACCACGCTCTGTGCTGACTTTCGAGCCTCAAGGGCCCAACTGGGCGTCTAGGTCGCTGGGCTCTACGTCTCCAGGAAGTCACGTACACTGTGGTGTACAAGTATGACCGACTACACCAGGATGCCGACTGCTTGTCTCGGCACCCCGTTGATGCCCCCGAAGCTACCACGGAGGATACACCACCTGGCCTTTTCTCGCTCTCCGCTTTCAGCCACATTGGAGACGAGCAACGGCGGGACACGTCTCTAAATGATCTCATCAACGGCCTGCAGTCTGGTTCGTCGGACCGGTCACTACGCCTGTTTGTCATTGTAAATGGCACATTATATCGCCGTAACATGCACCCCGAGGGACAGGAACTACTACTCGTCGTTCCCGCACACCTTCGGGCGACCGTACTCGAGCTACTGCATAATGTCCCAACAGCCGGCTACCTTGGTGTTTCCAGGACGTATGACCGTGTACGGCGACGCTTTTTCTGGCCCGGTCTCTACCGTTCTGTTCAACGTTATGTCGCTGCCTGCGCGCCGTGCCAACGCCGGAAGAGGCCATCTCTTCCTCCAGCTGGGCTCCTCCAGCCTATTGACACACCCGACAAGCCATTTTTTCGTGTTGGCCTCGACCTTCTCGGCCCCTTCCCTCTCTCCACCGCTGGCAATAAATGGATTGCCGTTGCTACGGATTATGCGACCCGCTACGCTATCACAAGACCTCTCCCGACCAGTTGCGCTATGGACGTCGCCGACTTCTTGATGCAAGACATAATTTTACATCACGGCGCTCCTGGACAGCTTCTCACCGACCGGGTCGCTACTTCTTATGTAAAGTCATTGAAGACTTACTTCGTTCTTGTGTCACCAAACACAAACTTACGACTGCGTACCACCCCGAAACGAACGGTCTTATTGAACGTCTGAATCGCACTATCACTGAAATGCTCTCTATGTATGTTTCGTCTGATCACCATGACTGGGACACTGCGCTACCTTTTGTCACCTTTGCATATAACTCCTCACGCCATGACACTGCCGGCTACTCTCCCTTCTATCTTCTATACGGACGAGAACCAACGCTCCCTTTTGACACACTTATCTCGACCCCTGCCGCATTGCCTACTGAATACGCGCGCGACGCCATTGCTACAGCAGAAAAGGCACGTCACATTGCCCGTCTTCGCCTCTCGGCGTCGCAGTCACGACAGAATTTGTTGTACGACGCCCACCACCGGGACGCCCGCTTCAGTGCGGGTGATCTTGTCCTTGTCTGGTTCCTGTCTCGGCGCGTTGGCCTGTCCGAAAAACTACTTTGGAGATACTCTGGCCCCTATCGCGTCCTGCGACAATTGACAGATGTCACTTACGCAATAGCCCCGCTCGATCCTACTGTGATATGACGATTTATTAGACGTCTCACGCAATCGAGGCAGTCCACGAACGCTGATGGTACGCACAGCGACAGACGCAAGAGCACTTCTTCCTCTTCTTCACTAGAATGGCCCCCGGGAGAGAAGATGAGCCATCCTGGCGACCTACGGCGTAGGTAGGATGAGGGGGTCATGGTATGGCTTAAGTCGGCTGACATGAACCGTGTCACGTCCGTGATGTCTAAGGTCGTGTGATGGCGTCACAGGCTCGACAACGTAGTTGACAGCTGAGCTACGGTCGATGACGCGGTAGGGACCACCATAGCGAGCAAGAAGTTTGGTTGCAAGGCCAGGGCTGTGAGGTGGGATCCACAACCAAACAAGCGAACCAGTCTTAAAATGTAGTGTAGACACGTTACTGTCATGCCGCATCTTTTGGCGACCTTGGGCGGCGGCCGTAAGGGTACGGGCGAGCTGCCTACAGTCCTCTGCGTATTTGGCGGCTTCAGACACTGGCGTGCATTCAGAAGCGTCGGGTCGGTATGGGAGCAGGGTGTCCATTGTACACGAGGGCTCGCGGCCATATACCAGAAAGAATGGTGAAAAGCCAGTGGTAGCTTGTGTGGCGGTATTATAGGCATACGCTACGAAAGACAAAACAGTGTCCCAGTTACTGTGGTCCGAGGCAACGTACATAGTCAACATGTCACCGAGTGTGTGGTTGAACCTCTCTGTCAAGCCATTCGTTTGCGGGTGGTAGGCGGTAGACTTGCGGTGAACGATGCTGCATGCGGCGAGAAGGGCTTGTATTACTTCGGACAGGAACACACGCCCCCGGTCGCTGAGCAGTTCGCGTGGTGCTCCATGTCGAAGAACGAAGTTCCACAAGATGAAGAAGGCAACGTCACGCGCAGAAGCCGCCGGAAGTGCGGGAATCTCGGCGTAGCGCGTCAAGTGGTCGACGCCTACAATTATTCATCGGTTACCCGAGGAACTGAAGTGGCCCGTATAGGTCTATGCCGACGCGATCAAACGGCCGGGCCGGGCAGGGGAGCGGCTGTAACTCACCAGGAGGGCGCTTTTGAATTTTACGCCTTTGGCACGCCGTGCAAGCGCATACGTACTGGCGCACGAAGTGATACATGCCGTGCCAGTAGAAACGGTGCTCAGCCGAGTGTACCTTTTCAGAACGCCGGCGTGACCATTATGAGGAGCGGCATGGAAATAAGCGCATATGTCAGTACGCATGTGTCGTGGTATCACAAGCAGCCATTTGCAACCATCAGACAAATAATTGCTGCGGTAAAGGACGTTGTCGTGGACAGCAAAGTGAGCGGCTTGGCGACGAAGTGTTCGAGAAGAGGGTGTCACGGATGGATCGTGGAGGAAATTCAGCATAGTTGAAAGCAGGGGATCCTTACGCTGCTCGGCCGGCATATCAGCGACGTTCATCGTCGACATGGATGCGAAGGGCGTTGACACTGAAGCCACATCGGAAGGTAGCGGTGATAGGGAAAGCGCATCGGCGTCAGAGTGCTTTCTGCCCGATCGGTAGACAAGGCGGATGTTATATTCTTGTAAGCGAAGT
The DNA here is from genome assembly GCF_013339745.2 of Dermacentor silvarum. NCBI lineage: Eukaryota > Metazoa > Arthropoda > Arachnida > Ixodida > Ixodidae > Dermacentor > Dermacentor silvarum. Next base: position 110,061,280 of record NC_051160.1, on the reverse strand, counting down.
GCCTACCGGCCGAGGCGACCTGACGGATCTTTCAACGAGGACAGCCAGCAAAGGCCGTGGTGGTCGGTAACAATGTCAAAAGGGCGACCATATAGGTATGGACGAAATTTGACGAGAGCCCAAATAATGGCCAAGCACTCTTTCTCTGTGACAGAGCAGTTGGCTTCTGCCTTCTTTAAAGTGCGACTCGCATATGCGACGACGTACTCGTCGTAGCCGTCTTTCCGTTGCGCTAGGACTGCACCAAGTCCAATGCCACTGGCGTCCGTGTGTAGCTCTGTGGGCGCTGTCGGATCGTAGTGTCCAAGAATCGGTGGGGAAGTAAGTAGACGACGCAGTTTCTTGAAGGCGTCGTCACACGAAGTTGACCACGCGGAGATGCCGCTGCTAGCCGTAAGCAAATTGGTCAGTGGTGCGATAATAGTGGCAAAATTGCGCACAAAACGCCGAAAATAAGAGCAGAGCCCTATAAAGCTGCGGAGTGCCTTAAGAGTAGTGGGCATCGGGAACTCTGCGGCCGCGCGAAGCTTGGCTGGATCAGGAAGTACACCATCCTTCGAAACAACGTGGCCCAATATTGTTAACTTGCGGGAAGCAAAACGGCAGTTTTTGATGTTGAGTTGGAGGCCGGCAGAGGTGAGACACGTCAGGATCTCACGCAAGCGAACGAGGTGCGTCGGGAAATCGGGCGAAAACACGACAATATCATCAAGGTAGCATAGACATGTTTTCCACTTGTAGTTACGAAGGATAGTGCCCATCATACTCTCGAAAGTAGCGGGCGCGTTGCAGAGCCCGAATGGCATTACGGTGAATTCATACAAGCCGTCGGGCGTGACGAAAGCGGTCTTCTCACAGTCGTCTTCAGGGATCGGCACTGGCCAATAGCCGGAGCGAAGATCCAAAGATGAGAAGTACTCCGCGCCTTGTAGGGAGTCGAGGGCGTCATCTGTCCGAGGCAGCGGATAGACATCTTTACGAGTTATCTTATTGAGCCGACGGTAATCCACACAGACGCGTATTGAGCCGTCCTTCTTGCGTACTAATACTACAGGAGACGCCCAAGGACTCTGGGAAGGCCAAATGACGCCGCGATGCAGCATATCGTCGACTTGCTCGGTAAGTAGCTGTCGCTCGGCTGCCGACACGCGCTATGGCCGCTGGCGTAATGGTGGATGGGAACCGGTGTGGATGCTGTGAGTGACGGTGGCCGTACATCCCAGGGATGGTTGGTCGCAATCAAACGACGAGCGAAAATTCTGAAGAAGCGCGAGGACTTGCTGGCGGTATGGAGGTGGCGGATCGGCGTCCAAGGCAGATTCAAGAACGTCTGACGACGACGACGACGACAATGATGATGATGATGGTGATGCGCACAGCAATGGTGAAGTGAGGGCGTCGAGCTCATAACAGGCCATGTCGTCGGAAGTATCGAGAATGTGAAGCGGGTCAAGGGGCTGAACACGACCAAGGCATTCTCCACGGCAGTAAGAAGGTCACAGGGAATTGAAGCGGGTTACACACAAACATAGTGGATAATCCAGGTACAGTGTTGAGGACGGCAAATGGTAGAGGTAGAGCCTTGCGACGTAGGAAAATAGGCGATGGTGTAAAAAGCACCGTAGCGTCTGGCGCGGCGGAGCAAGATACGGGCACAAGAACCGACATTTAAGTGGTATGTTCGTATCGGAGACAACGGTGAGCTTGGCGGCTTTACTTTCAGAAGGGTCAGGCAGCGAGGCTTCGGAAAGCGGGAAAAGCCCCACTTCGGCCCGAGCACAGTCGATGATGGCACGATGGTGAGACAAGAAGTCCCTAGCCGAGAATGATGTCATGTGAACATAAAGGCAGCACGAAAAATTCAACAACATAAACAACGTCGGCAATGAGCACTCTTGAGGTACATTGAGCAAGCGGTGCTATATGCTGCGCACTCGCGGTACGCAGTAGCAAACCAGACAACGGCGTGGTGACCTTGCGGAGTTTACGACAAAGCTTTTCGTCCATAACAGAAACTGCAGCCCCAGTATCAATAAGCGCAATTGTGGCGGTTCCTTCGACCAAAACGTCCAGTAAATTGCGTGGCGACTGTGCAGGCCTTATAGAAGTCGCGAAGCTGGCAGTTCGTGCCTGCAGAACTGCAGCAACTAGTTTCCCTCGCTAGGTGACTGGCGACGACGTAAGGGGGAAAGCGAGCGATGACGTGGTGACGGAGAACGATGGTTGCCGAAAGGGCGTCGAGAAGACGGCGGATACTCTGGGTCGGGATGCATGGAATGGCCGGTAGCATCGTGGGAATATCCATACCCAGGCGTTGAGACAGCAGTATTAGTAGGTGGCAGGCGACGATGGCAGAAGCGCGCGACATGGCCGGCGAAACCGCAAGCGAAACATATGGGTCGGTTGTCGCGCGTGCGCCAGGGGTTCTGAACTTGGCTTCGAGGCGGAATAGGAGGCGACACGGGAGTTGGCACTGCTTGAGGTCGCACTGTCGCAGGAAATGCGAATGTCGGCGGCGCAGGTCGCGCTGCGACTGCGGCATAGGTCAGAGGTGCCGCCACGGGAGGACATGGTTGAGCCAAAGGTAGCGAGTCGGCAAGTTCCTCGCGAATGGCTGTCCTAATGGGAGCAGCCGGAGATGTGTCAGGCTGTAGGGGTCGATCGCTGAGAGGAAGCATCGACAGTTGGCGCGCCACCTCCTCCCGAATAAAATCCTTAATCTGAACGGAGAGTGAGGATTCTGGTGAGGAGTTGGAGGGAAGCGTGAGGCCCGAGAGAGAGTGGCCGGGTGGAACAGCGCTGCGCGCAAGGACCCTCTGGCGACGCAGAGCTGCGACAGATGAAGGGTTTCGCGCGAGAAGCATTTGAAATGCGTCGTCCTCGATGCCCTTGAGGATGTGCTTCACCTTGTCCGCTTCACTCATGGTAGAATCGACGCGGGCGCAAATACCGACGACATCCTCTATGTTGCTGGTGTACGTCTCGCCGGGCTGTTGAGCGCGCTGGCGTAGACGCTGTTCAGCACGAAGCTTGCGTAAGGCTGGGTGGCTGAAGACTTCCGTGAATGCTGCCTTGAAAGCGGACCAGGTTTGAAGTTCCCGCTCATGATTGTGGAACCAGAGGTTCGCAACGTCAGCAAGATAGACGATGACGGAACGTAACTTCGCCGGGTCATCCCACTTGTTGTTCTCACTGACGCGCTCATAGGTAGATAGCCAATCTTCCACGTCAGTCTCACCGGCTCCGCTGCAGACGGGGGGTACCGCTGCCGCTGGACGGCGCTGCAAATGATGGGCGCGGCGGAAGCTGCAGGCGGATTGTCGGTAGGCTCGAGCATGGTAGCGGCTGAAGCAGTCGGCAACGTTCGGCTGCGAAGTTCCAGGGTGAGGTCGGGGATTGCAGCACCTTCCACCAAATGTGATATGACGATTTATTAGACGTCTCACGCAATCGAGGCAGTCCACGAACGCTGATGGTGCGCACAACGACAGACGCAAGAGCCCTTCTTCCTCTTCTTCACTACACTACAACGTCTTCGCCTTCCTCAGACGTCGTGCACGTGGCCCGCCTCAAACCATACATCGCGCCCACCTCTCTGTCTTAGGCGCCGGGTCGGCGCTTTTCCGGCCGGAGGTTAATGTTACGAGACTGCGCGCAATGGGACAAAGATAACGTTGATCATTTGGGTGAAGATGACGACGATTGAAGAGATTGTCTTTCGGCCATCTTGGCAGTGCTACAGCCCGCTGTAGATATTTTGTAAATATATTTTCAGTTATACAGTTTCCCGTGACAATATTGCTTCACGAATGCAGAAGCCTTACTTTTGTTCAAAACCCTGTTATAAATTTTACGTGATCATGGCCTGTTTGGGCTGCCTCATCCCCGTTTTCATTACTTATTAAAGCGTAATGTCTCGAAACCACTGAAATGGAATCACATGTCCACCGTTAGAAGCCAGGGGGCGCTGGCATGCTATATAATTGCTATATTTAGTGCTTTTCGTACAAAGACTTTGTAATGGTTCTTTCGGGTCTGTATAGATTGTCCATTGTTGTTGGCCATCAATGAGAAATAAACGTGAACCGCATAGGCAGAGTACAATTTCGGTGTATGTACACAGAATCAACGAGAACTTTCTATGATTGTTTTTTTCTGTGTACGTACAGTGCTCAGCTATTCAAACGCGATAACCAGACTGGGTCGTGACCGGCGCTTTTTGCACCACGGGTATAGCATGGTTAATAGCTAGGGGCAATTGCGGTAACAGTGCGTTACAAAGGCTCGCGGTAAGATTGGCTGGCGCAATACATGAACTCCATTTCTAAACCCCTCTCCATGCCCCGGTGGATGTAAAAGCGCCAGCAGCCACGTTCTCCTAATAGAGCTCAGTACCGTATGTTGCACGCGCCATGCCTTCTTTTTTTTTTCATCTAAAGCATCCTGGCTGTATAGAGCAAGTTATATTGGTCCACATCTCGTCGCGTGGGACATTTTCAAAAGCTGCCATCTCGAAACACGGGCCTATACACGAGCCCAACACGGGCCTGCCTCCGCGTCCTTGGAGAAGTTAGTGAAGTCACGTACGACGTCGAACCCGCAAGCCCCCTACGTCTTCTAACTGGTTTTCCCGTGGCGTCGTCCATGATTCTTGGCTCAATATTTACTACGCTTCCTCTGCTGCAGCTCCTTAGACACGACGCAACGGCGTTTCTGCCACCCTGGGCTTGCGCTACTTGAGAGTTGAATAAAAAGAGAGCAGTGACGTCTGCAAGAAGACAGTGACGTACATTGTCTTTTACATGGACGGAATTCCATCTTGCCCAGTGCTTGTCGTTCTTGAAAATATAATGTGTAAATAATGCCTGCTTAGTTTATTTCTATGTAACCATATGTTTGGAAATTTGACCATCATATATAGTATTTTTAAAAGGCGCAGAAAAAGAACATTGCGCCCACAAGTAACGTGCCCATCAGAAATACACTGTCAAGTAGAGAATATTGAGAGTAATGCAATATCGACTTACACTTGTATTTGGGGTTCTTGCACTGTTCCTCTAAACAAAAACAAGAAAACAACTCGTTATTTATCTCCAGTTACCTCTCAAGACACTTAAAAAAAGGAAATGTGACAAGTCGTATTTTCAATAAACCAAACACTTTTGATGCAGAAGAAAGTTTCGCTTATGAAATGATTGACAAATATAACGCTGAACTTTCATTTCAATTCAATTAAAGCCTCAGGGCCTCACGGCATTACAGAGGGGGGCACTTTAGCTACACAATACAAATCAGTACATACAGCAGGTACAAACTTTTAAATTGAGGAAAAACAGAATCAAGCAAAAGTGAAAGAACACAGTGGAATCCCTAAACAAGGGAATACAAACGTTCTTATCCGAAATAACGGGAAATCAGGACTAACATCATTCAAGCAACGTTGTAACCATACGAAACAAGGAAGAACAGAAAAACGCAGTTCAACAGAAGTGTTCACTCATGAACCATGCCCATCAATGATGTGAAACCGCAAATATCACTATAGATACATCAAACTAAAAATATTTGTTTTAGTTTACTTAACCCTGCATGAATCAGTGATGCTTACGATATCACTTGGAAGGTTGTACCATTCGCGGCAAGTGTTCAATGGAAATGAAATAAAGTGTTTTACTGTTCTCTATTGGAAGCCGACAAATGAAGACACCAAATACAGCATAGGGTCTGTAAACACGATGGAACGATGAGTAGCTGTATGTCGATTTTTTTTCGAGTCTCGTTAGTTTTCTACATTTTGGTGTCTAAAACCTTCATGCGCACTCGTTCCCGTCATCGCACATCTCCAAGGCCCTTCTACTCCACCGCTTTGCGCTGCAGGCGGCGAGGACTGACTGGATAACGCATCGTTCATGATTGGCGTGGATACCAGACCTTTATTAAGAGCTAATCGAATGGATCACCTCAAGATCAAGCAGTCGGCCCGGCGAGCACAGAATACGAAGATTCTACAGAATGCTCGACTGCTACTTACAGATGCTACTGTGGACAAGCCCAAGCTTTCAGGCATTTTTGACCGTCTATCTGCTAGCAACAACGAGCTCTCGAAGCGCAATGATGCACTCGAAGAGGACATTGCGAACGATGAGCTCGAAGCAGAATACGTAACTGCGGTACAATATAATGATCAAGCTATCAGCATCTTGCCGAGATTCGCTACAAGATCGCCCCTTTGGAACGCGTCGACATTATGACGGAGTCTGCTCCTCAGAATGCAACCCCGACACTTCCTGACGCTATGCCCAGAATTGGACCAAGGCTTCCGAATCTTGATATGCCGAAATTTAAAGGCGATGCTCAAAAATTGCTACCTTTCTGGTAGCAGTTGGAGCAGACAGTTAGTCTCAACAACGCTATAACGACACCGACGAAGTTTTTTTTTACGGCATTATCATGCGGGGAAGCGGCAGCGGCCCATTGCCGGTTTACAGACTTCTGAAACTTGCTACGCAGATGCCGTAGAACTTCTCAAAGAACGTTTTGGCCATCGTTAAATGATAGTGCTTGAGTAAGTCTTTCCTTTGTTTATGTGTACGCCGAGGTACTTGTATTGTTTGACAATGGGTATGACTTGCTGTTGAATTGACGCCAAGTATTTACTCGTCTCTGCACACATACCCTTACACCCCGCCTCATTATTGGGAGATGACCCACTAGTGCCATTCACTGACTTGTTCGAGCTTTTAGATGAAGCCGGTTTTTTACATAGAATATGAGGTAACGCAGCTTTCGCTGCATTAACATTTCATTTCTTAATACCTTGTGGCTGGCGCAGCATGGCCTTTGTCGCTTTTGCGCCATTAAACCTGAATTAACTAACTATTAATTCTCGATTTCTCTCTGCTAAACCTAAGGCCTAGAATTGTCGCTGTGTTGCCACAGATATTCGCAAGTATCTGTTAATCTTTTTTTATTCTCCGCTAATAGCACTATGTTGTCTGCGTACATCAGTCCTTGGACCTTCTGCTGCACCATTTATCTATTACGCATATGGGATAAATCAAACCCTAATTGGCTGTTTTCCAGTCGTCTTTCTAGGCCCTTAACATAAAGCGTGAACAACAACGGAGAAAGAGACCATCCTTGCTTCTATGCTTGGTTAGTTCCAACCGTTTCATTGCCTTTTCGACCTTTCCATGCAACTTGTACTCGGCTGTCTCTATAAATCTCCTTCAGCAGCTCCACGAAATCGTCCTCTATGCCTTCGTGCCTAAGAGTATCCCATAACAATACCCCGTCTACGTTGTTATAGACTCCTTTAATATCTAGATATGCTATAGATAAAGGTCTATTCCGAGCTGCTGGAATCTCTACTCACTGAGTTAGTACAAACACATTATCCTCTATACGTGTGCCTGGCCTGAATCCATTATGTAGCTCCCCCAATACATCGTTTTTCTCCACCCTCTTTGACAGTTCCAATTTTAATGTTTGCATTTCCGTTCTATATATCAGCGACGTTACTGTAGCTTGCCTGTACGAGCTCGCCTTATCCTTATCTCCTTTGCCTTGGTAGATAAGGTTCATCTTGCTTTCAGGCCATCTAACCGGAATTTTCTTTGTTCTAATCACTTGCTATCTGACATTATTAGGCAGTGCCTTGCTCTTTGGACATAGTTTTTTGATTAGCTGCATTTGGTATTTCATCGGGTTCTGCTGCCGTCTTATTAGGGACATTTTCTGCTGTCTTTTTTTTTCAGCGCAGTTGGTAGTCACGTCCCCTAGCGAGCGGCGCACGAAGCGAACCTTACGCGCTCACTCCGGTACTGACATCAGAGCATGTAACGCGCACGCGCGCAGCTGTTGCGAGCAAGCGAGCGAGCGAGGGAGCAGTTGCGCGCCAGGTAAGAAGTGTTACAGGAGGAAATGACGTCACATCCGTTCTGCTAGGCAGATGTTCATGCCAGGCAACAAGTTTTCCAGTAATTAGCCGGTTAAATAGCATGCCATTTTCTTGCGCGTGACGTCATTACTGACATCATTATTTCCGCTTTCTACCGCCGGGTTTCAAGAAATTTCGCCAAAGTCATGCTCAAGTGGCGGGAATCTTAAAGGCTACGATTCTGTGCTTTAGTCTGCGGTAATCAGTGATTTCTTAATATTTCTAATTGTTATAGACACTTCAGTAACTCAACTTATAACTGAACGTATGCTCTGATATCATATCCATGATGAAATCTATAAATTTTGTATTGTACAATTTTTTTCGATTTTTTCGTCTATATTTTGAATTTCATCCCCGGTAATCATTGATATTGAAGTAATAATAATTAGCGCAGACACTTCAGTCTCTCAACTTGTAACCTAACCTATTGTCTGATATCATGTCATTAATGAAACCCGCGCATTTTGTACTTTACTATTTTTAAATGCGAAGAATTTCTTGGCGAGCATTTGCCACTTTGACAGTATCTATCTAGCCGCCTACGTCTCAGGGTCGTTTTGTTACCTTAGTATGTACAGAAATCGGCATAGTAAGACAAGAGTGTATGACGAACGTAAATGATAGGTCATCAGATGAATATCATGACAAGTGTGTCATGTAGGTCTTGAAACAGCCACCTACATCTTGGTGATCTCATGGTCGCTTCGTTAACTTGGTATGTACCAGAATTGGCATAGTATGACAAGAGTGTATGATGAACATAAATTATAGGTCAATAACATGAATATCATCACATGCGTGTCATGTAGGTCATGAAACAGCCGCTTATGTCTTGGTGCTCTCATGGTCGTTTCGTTAACTTGGTATGCGTTAAATTGGCATAGTATCACAAGAGTGCATGACTAACATAAATGATAGATCATGAGATGAATGTTACGAAATGCGTGTCATGTATGTCATGAAACAGCCGCCTAAAATGACAATGACCAAACGAAGAAAGATTAACACTCAGAAACAACTCAACTGGGTTCAGACGTGGGTACTAAGTGAAGGAAACACTAAATGAGAATGGTAGAAATCAGTCATGACCATGACTCGGCAAAAATTACAATGACTCTGCAAAAAAGAATAACATTCAAAAAGAACTGAAATGAGTTGGGATGTAGGTACAAGTGAACGAAACACAAAAGGATGGTGGTAGAAGTCATAGTCATGAGCGTGACAACAAAAAGGACAATGACTCAGTGAAAAAAGATTAACACTAAAAAACCTCTGAAATGGGTTTTTACTTGAGTACTAAGTGAAGGAAACACTAAAGGATGGTGATAAAAGTCATTAATCACCATGACTCAGCAAAAGTAACATTGACTACGCAAAAAATTAGGAACACTCAAAAATCAATGGAATGGGTTCGGATATGGTACCAAGTGAAGAACAAGGCTAAAGGTTGATTGTCGAAGTCATAGTCATCAGCATGAATAAGGCTTTCACCTCTAAGTCTCTTCGGCATAGCTAAAGGGACTCCTGAGGACTCATGACATGAATGCCATGACATACGTGTTATCTAGGTCAAGAAACAGCCGCCTACGTCGTGGTGCTCTCATGGTCGTTTCCTTTAACTTGGTAGGCTCCCCGCACACTGTTTCCCATAACATCGATGCCCACAGGGCATGTGATCTGCCGGCTTGTTTTTATTTCTTTCTGATTTATTTTAAATTTATTTCCCGGTAATCAGTGATTTATAATTATTTCTAATTATTCCAGACACTTCACTAACCGGAAGTGTTGCGCAAGAAACAAGAGTGTCACTCGATGCTCGAGCTAGAGTGACCTAGAATACTGGGAGAGTGGCCTACATGGGGAAGCGTGAAGCTTTTCTGCGGAACTGCCACACCATGGCACTGCTATGCCGGACTCTCACTAGTAAAGCCGACGGGAGTGGACGTGTCGAGTTGAGGTACGTGCCATCTCAGCGCGGCAGGAGCAGCGTGCCAAAGAGATAAGTTTCCTTATTTTATATTTCGCCCTTTGTTTTTTTAGGAGTGTTAGCTTAGCCAAGCAATCTTTCTGAACTATTTTCGTGCTTCTCAGTTTCTCGGTCTTTTCGCTTAGTTAAAAGTAGGTAGCAAATTTTTTTGTTATCACATCTATGCCTTGTTAGTACAAGACGATGGTTGGTACTAGGGATAACTCACGCGTGTGTTGTTCTTCGTGCGAGCGTTTTACGCGTTGGAAGAAACGTGGTTTAAGTCAGCACGCGAAGCGAACGTTGCAGATTTTATTTGTACGATGTGTGCGCTAGGGTCGCGGCTAGACCGTCTAGAGCAGGAGAAGGACAAGCTAGCTAAGCGGGTAGGAAAGCTAGAAAAGGAACTTAAAAGCGAGCAGAAGCTGACGAAGGAGGTAGAAGAAAAGATAGCTAACGCAGAAATGCAGCTGAAGGCCACCATTCCGCAAAGCAATGGTGAACACATCGAGGCGAGCACCGCGAACGGAGCTGGCTCCGATGCGAGTGCAGCTAAGCCAGCCGAAACCGCCACGCCGCGAAGCAGTGGCGGAAACGTCAGTGATGGTCACGAAGGCGATACCACTGACGCGGCCGTGGCAGAGAGAGTGATAGAGAGACAGAAGAAAGGTGAAAGGCAGAGAGGTTAACCAGATCGGAAGATATGGTTTGCTACCCGGCGCTGGGGAGAGAGTGTAGGGGAGGTAAAGTGACAGGAAAGTAGAGATAGAGAAAGAAAGGAGCACCGATACGCAATCACAATCGGTCACAGGTGACACATCAAAGTAGCACTTGCAGCATATTCAACATCTGTCCGGGCTACAGCCGCTTTTCCAAGTCTGTTGCCCTTAAAAACTGCAACAGTGCCCTCGTCGCCGTTCACTGCGATGGCTTGTGATGTCGGCATTCTGAAATAAGTTCCTCTGTAAGAGGTCTTTCATCAAAACGCGCTGTCGCGTGCACGAGCGATCGTCTCTGTAAATTGTAGCGAGGACAGACACAGAGAAGGTGCTGAAGAGTTTCCTCGCTACCACAGTCATCACACGAGGCGTCATCGGCCCATCCGATTCGGAATGCAAAAGACTTAGTAAAGGCCGCTCCTAGCCATACTCGAAAAAGTAGGGTTGCTTCTCGACGGCAGAATCCAGCTGGGATTCAAAGGCGTAGAGAGGAGTCTAAGTTGTGTAGCCGGTTGCCTTGAAAACTTCCTGCGTTCCACAGGGAGAACGTGATTTCACGGGTGAGCATTCGAAGTTTTCGAGCGGCATCTATCCTTGATAAGGGTATTGGTTCCTCTTCGTCGCCTTGAAGAGCCGACCTAGCAGCGTTATCGGCGTGTTCGTTTCCTATGACGCTGCAGTGACTTGGAAGCCACTGAAATATCACGTGGTGTCATTTCTCAGTCAAGGTATGGATTAGTTCTCTAATCTCGAATACCAGTTCTTCATGTGGTTCACGTCGAAGGGCTGATAGAAAAGACTGCAGTGCTGCGTTCGAGTCACTGAATATTGACCCGGCCGTGGCAGAAAACAAGAAAGCCAAGGGCAAGGATAAGAAAGGAAGTGGGGTGGGGCATTGTGACCTCGGGGGCAGCTTTAGACGGTGAGGGGGAAGAAAATCGTCGAGTTGTCTTTGTTGGAAATTCCAACGTGCTTAATGTAGAACCAACGATAACGAAGAGGGTAGGTGCAGGCGAACGAGTCCAGGTTGGCGCGCTTCCGGGAAAGCCGATTAGAGAGGTGATAGCGAAGGCCAAGGAAGGCATGTGGTGATGATGATCACAAAGATGATGATTTACTGGCATCCCTTTTGATACGAGGCGGCGGCAAATAGTCACCTAGCCCGCTTGGTTTAATCAAGTATACTATATATGTTCTTTATCTAGCATTTTTGTATACCTCTCATTCTTCTTTTTCTTTTTTGTTTTTCAAAAATTTGCCTTGTACCGCTACCTATGATTTTAAGAGATCAGGTCGCATCCATCTTTTCCCAGTTTTTTTCCAGCAATACTCGAATCGTCTCTTGCTTATCTCCAGCGAGCCCACGATGCGGCCAGGGAGCTAAAACTCCTAGTCCCAACGTGGGAGTAGCCCGCTCTATGGGGCATTGCGCCCTGTAGCCCGCAGGACCTCACAATAAAGTTATCCCATCCCATCCAATCTCTACGGCTGATCTGTTGATAATTCCTTCCACTTTAACCCCAAGTTCTTCTGGGAGCTGCACGTTACCTACGGTTCTTGCTGGGTGGATCCCGTCGCATTCCATTAGGATGTGCTGAGCGGTCTCTGGATCTTTACTGCGGCATACACATCTCTCATCTAGTTCCGAATATTTGCTCCGGTATGTTTTGGACCTTAGGCAACCGGCTCGAGCCTCAAATAGCGTGTGGGACACAATGGAGGAGAGACACCTAGTGGTGATAATGGGTGGAGTGATAGACGTACTGCACGGACGAGGGGCAGCGATCACAAAGCAAATAGCCAAAGGGGTCACAGACCTGCGGAATGTATAAAAGGAAGTACAAATCGTGGTGTGCACGGTGCCAGAGGTTGAAAGGCAGGATTATGAAATTGAAAGGGCAGTTCTTGCAGCAAACAGGAAATTTGGACTCTAGCTAAAGCAATGAATTTTACGGTCATTGACATCAAGCGAGAAGTGCACCGAGCAGGCCGCGAAGGCCCTTTTGTGCGTGACTGGATACATTTTAGTGAAAGTTTAGCAACACCGGTTGGACGTCGATTCGCTGCGCGAGATGTAGCTTTTTTAGGCAGGCCCCAGGCAATCAGGAAGCAGGATTAAGCATTGAACGTAGCGAAACACCAGTAAAGGGAAGAATTATATGATCAGGAGTCAGGAAAAGACGCAGAAAGGATAAGAATAGAGAAGGTAAAATGTGCTACATTAACATGCAGGGCTGTCGCAAGCAAGAAGAATGGCTGGAAATTCAAACGCAACTGAATGATGAAGCTATTAGTATGTACGCCTTGACCGAAACGCATCTACGAGATTTGGAGCAGCCGTGTGTTATTGATAATTTTGTATGGAAAGGGTGGAACATAATGACCGGGTCAAAGAGAGGCGAAGGTGAAGGCGTACTAATTAGGCGAGGTCTAAAGCGGCGAAGGGTAAACGGGTCATGTAAAGAGCATTTATGGATTAGCGGCACATGGCAAGGCAAAAAAACGTGGCTGAGAGTAGTTTACCTATGGACAGATACTGATATCAGCGAAAATAATAAGGAATTGGTTGATTGCATTACAAGCGATATTAATGAGTTCAGTATATCGTGTCAGGTGATATTAGTGGGAGATATGAACGCACACAAGGACGATTTAGAAGGATATACTGATTACAACGGCTCTCTAGTTCTGGATCTGTGTGATGAACAGAAGCTTATAGTAGTTAACAGGGAGAGTAAGGGTCATGGACAGGTAACGTGGCAATGCGAAAACAGGCAGTAATATATCGACTACGCCTTAGTCTCAGAAATCGTCTACGAACAACTAGACCAAATGATAATAGACGAAAATGAAAAAAAATGGCCTCGGAAGCGATCATGGACGTTTAGCATTAAAGTTTGGGCGAGATACCCACGCAGAACGTGAACCAATACTGAGAATTTTTACGAATGTATGACAAGCAAATAACAGAGATCGCAGACAACATAGAGAAGAAAATTGAGGCTTTTCCTACAGCAGTCTGGGAATATAAAGAACTGGTGGACGTTATGCAGCATGAAATAAGGCAGACAGATAAAAACAAATGTTGGATTGGAAAGAGGAAACCATGTACGTGGTGCAGCAAGGAAATAAATCAAGCTATAGAAGAGCATAAAGAGGCATCTAGGGCTCATCTAGAAGCAAAAAAGTTGGGATTACAAGAAAAATAGGTGCTCCTTAGATGGAATACATACCAAGAAAAGAAAAGGGTGGTGAGCGAGCTCGTCCAAGAAAGAATTAAATCTGCAAGTGAACGTTGGGTGCATAACATTCACAAAAGAGACAAAGGCGCCCCAACAAGATTCTGGAACCATATAAAAGCACTCGGAGCTCCAACTAAAAACTCGCAAACGGCTATAAGGGATGAAGACGGTAACATCTATGAAGGCGATGATGCGCTGCGGTACATCACAGACGTTATCAGGCATAACTTCGGTACGAGAAGAAGTGTAGTTCAGACAACAGATCCAGCAACAACAGAGAGGCTTGAGAGATCAAAATTCAGCATAGAAAGCTTCTATTGGAAAAAGGCAGCAGAAAATGTCCCCAACAACACGGCAGCAGGACCCGATGAAATCCCAATACAGCTAATCAAAAACCTCGGTCCAAAAAGCAAGGCACTGCTGACAAATGCCATAGAGCAAGTGATTAGAACAAAGAATATTCCCGTTCGATGGCGTGAAAGCAAGATGAATCTCATCTACAAAGGCAAAGGAGATAAGGATAAGACGAGCTCGTACAGGCCAGTTACAGTAAGGTCAGTGATATATAGAACGGCAATGCAAGCCATAAAATTAGAACTGTCGAAGTGGGTGGAGAAAGCGATTTATTAGGAGAACTACAGATTGGGTTCAGGCCAGGCAGACGATTAGAGTATAATATGTTTGTACCAACTCACAGAATAAAGATTCCAGTAGCTCAGAAAAGACCTTTATCGATAGCATTTCTAGATATTAAAGGAGCTTATGACAACGTAGACAGGGAATTGTTATGGCATCTTCTTCAGCACGAAGGCATAGATGACGATTTCGTGGAGCTGCTGAGGGAGATATAGAGAGACAACCAAGTACAAGAGGTATTGGAAGGTCAAAAAGGTAATGAAATGGTGGGAATTCACCAAGGATTGAAGCAAGGATGCCCTCTGTCACCATTGTTGTTCACGCTTTACGTTAAGAGTATAGAAACACGACTGGAAAACAGCGAATTAGGTTTCGATTTATCCTACATGCGTAACGGGCAAATGGTGAACAGAAGGTCCCTGGACTGATGTACGCAGACGACATTCTGCTACTAGCGGACAATAAAAAAGATTCACAGATACTTGCGAATATCTGTGGGAATGCAGTGTCAAATTTAGGCCTTAAATTTAGCACAGAGAAATCAGGAATTAGGATCTTTATTGATGAGGCGAGTAATTTCGTGTTGTCAATTCAACAGCAACTAATACCATAGTGAAGCAATATAAGCACCTCGGCGTACACATAAACAAGGAAAAAATTTCTCAAGCAACCACCAAGATAATCTGAATATAAAGGGCAAGCGGAATGCAGCAATAATGAAACACATAACAATGTGGGGCCACAATAAGTATGAGGTGGTGCGTGGTATCTGGAAAGGAGTAATGGTGCCAGCGTTAACATTCGCAAATGCCATTCTGAGCTTAAGATCGGATATCTTGTCGGGTTTGGAAGTTAATCAAAGATCAGTAGGCCGGTTGGCTTTGGGAGCCCACGGTAATACCACAAATGACGCAGTGCAGGGTGACATGGGTTGGGCCTCTTTTGAAGTCAGAGAAGCACAGAGCAAAATTAGTTTTGAAGAAATGCTCAGGAACATGGATGAAAATAAATGGGCGGGGAAAGTGCACAAGTATCTGTACATGAAAAGCGGGGACACAGAATGGAGGAAGAGGTCAAGGAAGTTGGCAACCGAGTACAGGATAATCGAAACTATAAATAGACAACCAGGAGCCATCAGAAAGAAAGTGAGAGAAATAGAGACCGTGATTTGGATGCAAAAAATTAAAACAAGAAGGTCAATGGAGATTTAGAAGAATGATAAGAAAGAAATTAGAAAAGGAAATCTGTAAGATAACACAAAGGGCAGTGCCTTGCTATTTGAGGCTCGAGCCGGGTTCCTAAGGACCAAAACATACCGGAGCAAATATTCGGAACTAGATGAGACATGTGTATGCTGCAGTAAAGATCCAGAGACCACTCATCACATCCTAATGAAATGCGACGGGATCCGTAAAGCGAAAACCGTAGGTAACGTGCAACTACAGAAGCGCTTGGGTTTAAAGTGGAAGGAAACATCAACAGATCAGCCATATAAATAAGCAAGAGACGATTAGAGTACTGGTGGAAAAAAAGTTGGGAAAAGATGGATACGACCTGATTTCTTAAAATCATAAGTAGCGGTACAAGGTAAATTTTTGAAAACAATAAAAGAAAAACAATAATGAGAGGTATACAAATATGCTAGATAAAGAACATGTATAGTATACCTGAATAAATCAAACAGGCTAGGTGACTATTTGTCGCCGCCCCGTTTTAAAGGGGATGCCAATAAATGATGATGATGATCATCGTCATCATCATGGTCGTCGTCGTCATTAAGGTCCCTTGATAATTTGAAAGTACCGACACTGAGTGATCTCTGCCGCCGCGCCGAAGACCCTCGCATGCCCTCTTCTCCCGCCTCTTGAATCGGCGCTTTTCTGGGCGATGATTGGCCCCTCGGACCGTTGCTCGGGAAACGCGCCCGAAATGACGCTTTGCTTGCGTTTTCATTTTTTGTCGGCGCTATTAGCAGGCTGCCTCCCTTTGTTGCGAGCCAAGCTAGCGCTACCATAACGCTAGCGCTCTTATGATATGTAGCGGCATGTGAGGATGGAATCAGAGAAATGTCTTTGCACGTGAGCGAGCCTTGACTCGCTACAGGTGATCTGCAAACAAGGGGAGGGATCTGAGGCTCTCGTTGTGACCTAGACGTGAAGAAAACCATAAGTCGGCGAAACCAAGGCAATCATAGGGGAGTGGTTCTATTTTTTCTTTTTAAGTTGTGGTAATAAATACTTTGAAATTGATTGTGTATTCATTCATGAATGAAATAATTGATTAGAAAGTAGAAGAAAAAACAACCATGCACTGCCGGTGCGATCCGACCAACGACCTCCGAATTTTGCGTCCGGTGCATTACCAACTGAGCTACGGTCACGGCTGTCCAATCTTCAAATGTTCTGGGTATTTATGTTTAGCGTAAGCTAATCGCGAGAGTGTTAACCAGCGCCACCTTCCCGTTTAGCGGCGGACGTAGTACGTCCTGTATGACTGCAGGTGTCACGTGGACCATGATCGACGTTTCTAATCAATTATTGCTTTCATATGTGATCACACAATCAATTTTGAAGTATTTCACACCACAGCTTTAAAAAAAATGTCCGAACGCTCCCCTATGCATGCCATGGATTCGCCTACGGCTGGTTTTCGTCGCAGGTGATCTGAGTTATATTTACACTGACATATATTAAAAAAACATATCTAGGTTCATGACCTCGGTAATTTAGAAAACGGTGCGAATTATTTCCTTCCAGCTATGAATCACAAAATGACTACGTCCTTTATGGCCAGGCTTTACAGTGCTTAATATTGATTCGACAAGGGTATTTGAAGGCTTCCTAAATTTACATCGAGGGACTAGCCTAGATGCTTGATTTATAGAACGTAATATTATCATTTGATCTAATTATCCGTTGGCGTGAGTAAATCATCCAGAAATATTTAGTCAAACCCTTGGCCAGGCCACTTCTCCAAACGGTCGGTAAAATTGTCTCTCTTCGAGATCAGGAAACAATGTCGTCTTTCAAGCAGTTGTTATTTTTTTATTCAACAAGTGTAAAGGCGTTTATTGCACGCCAGCGTTAGGGCTGACCGTTCGATCAGTTCAGGGAACCACGAGCGCGAGCGGCGTAGTCCGAGCGATGCGCTGGAGAGACTGGCCCACTAGACAGCACTGGTAAGGATGTCCCACTGCATCATCCTCTTCTTCACTACAATTGCTCTGGGGACGAAAAAGGGAGCCGTCCGGCGACCTAACAGTTCGTCACTATTAGGGGATCATATTACGGCTTGAGGCACTCAACGTTGACAATGTCACGTCCGCGACGGCGCATGTCCGAAGATAGTTCAACGGGCTCAATCACATAGTTGACGGGCGATGCACGCTCGACGATGCGGTAGGGACCTTCATACTTGGGAATTAACTTGGAAGACAGACCAGGTGCAGCGGAAGGAACTGGGAGCCACACAAGCGCTCCAGGAAGAAAGGTGGGCGCAGAGGTAGTGTCACCGCGAGTGTTTCTGACGCTCTTGGTCATTGGAGGTAAAGGCCGGGGCGAGGTCGCGGCATTCTTCGGCATGTCTCACCGTATCATAAATGGGCGCACATTCAGATGCGTCAGGCCGGTATGGTAGAATTGTGTCGATGGTGTGCGATGGGTGCCGGCCCTACAATAAGAAAAATGGCGAAAAACTAATAGTGCTCTGCGTAGCGCTATTGTACGCGTAGGTGACGAAGGGCAGAATGGCGTTCCAGTTTGTGTGATCGGAGGAGACGTACATTGAGAGCATGTCACCGAGCGTACAGTTGAATCGTTCCGTGAGTCCATTGGTTTGAGGATGGTACGCCGTTGTTGTGCGATGAACAAAGTGGCACTATTTGAGAACAGCTTCAACTACTTCGGAGAGGAAGACACGTCCGCGGTCACTGAGCAGATCCTGTGGTGGCCCATGACGTAGGACGAATCGATGAAGCAGGAAGGAGGCAACGTCGCGCGCTGTAGCTGCCGGAAGGGCCGCAGTTTCAGCGTATCGCGTAAGGTGGTCAACTGCCACAACGGCCCAGCGGTTTCCAGGCGATGTCATGGGAAGGGGCCCGTACAAATCTATACGGACGCGCCCAAAGGGCCGGGTGGGGCAAGGTAAAGGTTGCAGCCCAGCTGGCGAGAGGTGGGCATTTCCGGTGCTGGCAATCGGGACAACAGCGTACGAACTTTTGAACGTAGCTGTACATCCCTCGCCAGCAGTACCGCTGTTTAAGGTGCTGACAAGTCTTGAAAACGCCAGAGTGGGCACACTGGGGATCGGCGTGGAAAGCTGGGTAAATATCGGAACGCAGGCTACGAGGTACTACTAACAAACACTGGCGGCCGTCGGAGCTGTATTGCGCCGGTGAAGCAGGTCGTCGCGAATGGCAAAATGGTGAGCTTGACGGCTCAACGCGCGGGTTCCTGACCTGGTCGATGGATCAGAGAGCCAGCCTATAAGCGACGCAATCCAGGGGTCCTTGCGCTGCTCGGAAGCGATGGTGCGAAGGTCGATGGAAGACACAGTTAGCCGGGATATAATGTTGTCAGCCAAGGGAGAGCACGAGATTGCATCGGCGTCCGAGTGGTGTCGTCCGCTGCGGTAGAGTACGCCGATGTCGTAGTCTTGCAGGCGAAGTGCCCAACGTGCAAGACGGCCGGATGGATCTTTCAATGACGCCAGCCAACATAGTGCGTGGTGGTCCGTGATGACATCAAAGGGGCAGCCATACAAATATGGCCAGAACTTAGTAAGAGCCCAGATGATCGCAAGACATTTATTTTCTGTCACGGTGTAATTATTCTCGGCTTTCGTAAGCGTTCGGCTAGCATAAGCGACGACATACTCGGGGAACCCTTGCTTGCGTTGCGCGAGGACAGCGCCAAGGCCACCACCGCTGGCATCTGTGTGTACCTCTGTAGGGGCCGTCGGGTCGTAGTGGCGCAAAATTGGGGAGAAAGTCAGCAAACCTCGCCGCACTCTAATGAACATGAAGTGAGGAGCCCGCTGCTTCTTAGGAGCTTCGTCAGCGGCGATGTGATGGCGGCGAAATTCCGAATGAAGCGTCTCAAGTAAGAGCATAGACCGATGAAACTTTGCAATTTTTTGATGGACGTTGGCTTGGGGGATTCGGCAACGGTGCGAAGTTTGTCGGGGTCGCGGAGAATTCCGTTCTTAGATACGACATAGCCAAGTATCGTGAGTCGCCGTGCAGCAAATCGGCAGATCTTGATGTTTTTTGTAGGCCGGCGTTCGATAAACACGTCAAAACACGCATGAGGCGTTCGAGGTGAGTGGGGAAGTCGGGCGCGAAAACTACAGTGTCGTCAAGACAGCACAAACATGTGTGCCACTTTAAGCCTCGGAGAACTGTGTACATCATGCGCTCGAATGTCGTGGGCGCATTACAGAGCCCAAAAGGCATGACGTTATACTCGTAAAAGCCGTCGGGCGTGATAAAGGCTGTTTTCGGCCGATCGACTTCTTCCATATGCACTTGCCAATACCTGGAGCGCAAGTCAAGAGATGAAAAGAACTGGGCTCCTGGCAGGCTGTCAATTACGTCGTCTATGCGCGGCAGGGGATAGACGTCCTTGCAAGTGATCTTGTTAAGTCTGCGGTAATCGACGCAAAACCTTACGGAGCCGTCCTTCTCTGTACCAAGTACGACATGAGAAGCCCATAGACTTTTCGATAGTCGGATTATTTCACGCCGAAGCATGTCGTCGACTTGCTCGTTAATCACACGACGTTCGCTGGCAGAAACGTGATACGGGCGTTGTGGCAATGGTGGTTGAGAGCCAGTGTCGATGTGGTGCGTAACAGTTGAATCCGACCCAGGGAAGCTTGTCCCACGTCGAAACACGAACGAAATTCTTCCAAGAGAGACAGCAGCTGGGAACGCTGGGCCGCTGTAAGGGTTCCAGCGATGGACGAATCAAATACATCTCTGGGCAATGCACCAGATGTAGAAACAGCTCTGAGCGTACGGTAGGTGGCGCAATTCGGGTAGTGGGGCACGTCGATAACTTGCACGTCGTCGATGATTTCCACGGTACCAACACAGTCTTCTCCGAGCAGCATGACAGGGTATGGGCACAAGTTGCAAACCAAAATTGTGCTAGTGCCCTTGATGATGTCCACGGTCTGAAAAGGTAGCAACAGGCCCTTGCTTGCGAGGAAACGGCCAGACGGCGAAAGTAATGCAATGGCGTCCATGAGGCCACTGCAGTGCATGGACACAATTATTGAGGTGTTGGAAGCAACCTGAGTGTCGGCTTCGACGATCAGTTTCCTGGAAAGCGACGGAGCGTCAGTGGGCGTCAGTGGCGCGAGAGAAAATCCCAGCCGAGGATGACATCGTGAGAGCAGGAGGATAGGATGAAGAATTTTATGGCGTAGACAACGTCCTGAATTTCTACCCGAGCAGTGCAAGACGCCAAGGGTCGAATATGCTTAGCACTGGCTGTGCGAAGGGATAGTCCGGACAGGGGAGTCGTGACTTTCCGAAGTAAGTTGCAAAGTGTAGCGTCAATAACACATACGAATGCTCCTGTGTCCACGAGTGCAGATGCGCGGACACCGTCGACAAACACGTCTATCACATTGAATGGGCTGCAATGAGGACTTGTGCACTTCGACGGTGTCGTAGCCCTTGCCTCTTGGACTGCGACTGTTAGCCGGACTCGAGCTCTATGGCGTGATGACTAGATGGGTAGCTTGTAGCCGACGGACGTGAGCCTCTTCTGATTTATTAAGAACCCTAGCGGGCCCCGGCAGGGTCTGCCTCTCAAGGCGCAGATGCTGTAATATATCTGAGTATGTTGTTAACGGAGAGGGGGAGCCCAAGTCAGTAAAGGAGGACGTAGAAGGATTCCGGGGACGAGAAGCTCTTTCCGAAGCCATGCCAAGCGTCTGAACGCGCTCGCTTTGCACGCGAAGAGTTCATAGCTCCAACACCCACTGAGTGGCGTACAATGTGTCCTCGCAGTCTTTACTGTTTCCACTATTATCTTCCGATGGTACGTCTATGCGGGCTCTGCGCTTTCAATTTTCGTTTACATTCTTAGCCGAACACATACTGCTAGACCAAAGTTTCTATGACCTGTTACTCTTATCCCAGCTCCTGCTCTCTCTTTTTCTTTTCAGAATTAGGGCCGATTACATGGATACTGCCGGCTTTAATTAAAAAACTGCGTACAATTAGTTTACAGCGCCTACTGATAGGCGTACATTCCTTTTTCCCCTAGTTTTTAAACTCGTCACCAGTACCCCAATTTCTTCCACTTTCTATCCCAGCACAAAATCTCCTATTACCACCTCGCCTTCCTTTCTATTCCTGTTTTTTTTTTTTGTTAGAGCTATGACTTAAGTTCCACTACGCTACGCTTCGGCTTATTATTCGCATAACGCATAAAGACTGCTTGTAGAGGTGATTTTCCTGATGCAGCATAAATTATTTTATATAATAACAAGTATTTAGCAGATATACCCTACAGATTAGAATTTGCAAGCACATTCTTACCTCTGACTCTTGTTATTTTCGTCAATGATATCTGCTAATTTCCTTTCACGTTAAATAAGACTTGTATTTTAGCCTCCTCAGTTGTGTTACGTTTAGAACGTGCTTTTACGCAATACGATTGATGGACTTACTTTTCTATCAGTAGGAATTTGTTCCTGCCATTCACTCGTCTTTCCTTTCTGTTGTTTATCCACTCATTAACAAGCATTTAGAGCCTATAGTATTGATAAAAAATTTAGCAGATCCCGCACAGTGAAATCTGCGTAATACGAAAGATTTCGCGAAGTGCTCGAAGTGTGATTCAGCGTCTGTGGCGCACAGACAACTGGCAAGTGTGTATGTGCTTTCGCGCACCGATGCTACGCAATGTGGAACACGCGACATTTGTTTTTTTTTTTCAATGAGTTTGATCATGTCGACACTACTGAAGTGCGCGGGCGATTGTGCTGTAATAGCTACAGGGCAGGGCATCCGGCTGCTGTACAGGATGAGCGAGTTTCGATCTCACTATTGGGCATCTAACTAATGTTTTTTTTTTAATTCGAAGCAATAAATTTTTAACTTGTCGGAGCCAAGGTCAAACGAGAGGCCGTCCAAGGTCACAGAGTTTGTCACCTGTGCAACCCCCATGCGCCCGCTTCCTGGCCGTTATTGGTTGGGCCCTTCGTTGCTCCACGCGCATGTGTGCACTCAACCACTCACCCGCTTGCACGCTGCTACTGGCTTATCCCCACCTGTCCTTGCTCCGTGTGTGCGCGCCACGAATAGGCGTGGCATGGTTGCGATAGCGGCAGTATGTTGCGCCTATACTTGCATATACAACAATGAACCATTCAAATGGGAAGAGTTGCTGACTAGGCTCTGCAGATAACAAAGAGGTACGTGATGCGTACTCATATGCGAGGCAGGAGGAGAAGCGAGGGGCCGACGAGATAACGCGCAGCCGTGGGGTAGCGGGGGAGCAAGAAGAGAAATGGCCAAAAAACAGCGGCACGTCAAACTAAAGGCCGCTTGACAGGCTGCTGGTACCCAGCGGCGCTGTTGGGAGGACCGACAGTTGTGGGACCCAGGTGCGTACTTTAAAAAAGCAGGCTGTTGAAGACGAATTCGTGTCGCGTGCGGTCTTGGAGATCACCCCTGGTTCCGAGTTGACGTCGTCAGGACAACACGGCACGGATGACACGGTGGTCCCCGAGTGAGCGCTTATGGCCCATACGCGCTCAATCCGCACGCCCGCTCCGCACGCCTCCGCCCTCTTGCGGACGAGGGCGGAAGGCCAAAAGGCGGATCGTGTCGAGAAAGTCGTCGTTCGCTGCATCCGCACGAGCGGATTGCACGCGCACTCCGATTGGACCACGCGGTCTGTTGACAGCTGGCAACCATTCGGCGGAGCAAAGTGTTCAAGGTTGGCAACTACCTTTGACAGCAGACGACACTGGCATATTTTTGCAGATGCGACTTCAAGTTTCGCGTC
>NC_051160.1:109989360-110037649 GCF_013339745.2 Dermacentor silvarum | reverse complement strand
CTCTACCGCTAGGCCATCGCTGCGATAAGAAGTATTGGCCCGCCAAAAGTATCCCCCCGACCTTACACGGTTCAGTCAGGGCCGGGCACCCTTCCCAGGACCTTCACTCATACTGGGTGCAGCAAGGCATGCCGGCCTACCGAGCCACCTCCCAGGGCCGGGTCGCTAGCCAGAGTTATACGTCCTGTACTCATTTACGTTGGGTCATCGTCGGACCGAAGTCCTCCCATCGAGCGTGACGGCCCACCCTACTACTGTCACCTCGTTGGTCATGTTGTGGGCGACCCACGTACTCGAGTTGGCGGGGGCGTTAACTCCCCGAATGCCTCCCGTGAAAGGCACCTCTGCCGGGCGCCGTAGCGTCCTCGAGCTTGGTGATCCCCTTGTACACCAGGCCTCTGGCTGGGAAGCCATCTCTCCCCTAGTATTAAAGCGGTTGGGTTGACCGCCGGCCCTACCAGAGGGCCTACCGCATCAGTGACAGGAGGCCTGAGTCCTGACATCAGGAAACTCCCGATAGTCACCTTACGGTACTATTCCCAATCCCGAAGGCTTGGTTTCGCTTCCTCGCCCTCTTAGCCACTGTATAGTGTTGCCCGCGGCGTCCCACGTGGAGGGGGGGCGAGGTTCGACACAGGCAGCGCTTCCTTGATCGAGATCACCGGCTTGGATTACACGAGAGTGCCACCTCTCGCAGCGAATTCACCTGTGACTTGTGTGGATCTCCTGCACCGGTTGAAGCAACTGCACATGCAACCTGTCTAGATTCCACTCACGCAGCCTCCAATGAGCTAGATTACAGGGGCTCGCAAGTTCCCCCAGCTTTAGAAGTCGAGCTTGTCCAGACGCTTGGGATCTAGACGTACCTTGCCTCTCATCCCGTTACCTACCTCTCGGTGGTTACGTCGGCCTCCTGCTTGGATTACAAGGAGGCGCAACCCTCCCCGGCCTTAGGTAAAAGCTCTCGCATTGTGCTACGTCTACCATTGGCCGACGTGCACGGCCTCCGAGAAGCTGGATTACAGAGGGCCGCCACACCCTCCAGCGTCAGCTAGCCAAGACGCAAGTGTTCCTCCAGACCAGGCACACGGCTTATGCAACACACCGCAGTGCCCCATCGTGACGAACGGGTGGAGATCCACCTGTGACTGGACCAACCACCCGGGCTCCGCTTGGATTACAGGAGTGCGCTTCTCCCGCCCGTAGCGTGGAAGTACAAGCCACGCTACGAACCAACTCGGCCCTCAGTACATGCGCCTTTGTAACTACGCCTCCGAGAAGATGGCAAACTCTAACATTGTTGCAAGATCACTATGCGTTTTTAATATGTCCTATTGTCATACTGCAATATTACGTGAATATGAAAAAGAAGAAAAAAAATGGGTATTTTGCCTTGAATATTCAGTTTTCAATTTTAGCGTTGGAAGCTTGTGAAGTACGCGTGCTTCATACAAGGAGTGGTGACTAATGTATTTATTAAATTTGATCTTCATGGCAAGTCTGCACGTTGTAGTGAAGAAGTGGGACGATGCAGTGAGGCATCCTTACCAGCGCTGTCTAGTGGGTCAGTCTCTCTAGCGCATCGCTCGGACTACGCCGCGCGCGCTCACTGTTCCTTCAACTGATCCAACGGTTGGCCCTAACGCCTGGGTGCAATAAAAGCCTTTACAACGCTTACATTTTTACGTAGTATACATGTCTGCATGAATCTGATAAACTTCAGCCTTTTAAATGATGCGCATATGAAACCGTTGCAACCTAAGATATATTTCAGGGAAAGGAAAATAGCGATTTCTGAGGCATTACCTTGTAACAAAGCTTGTCTAAAGAATGGTTCCAGCGCACATTCTTAGCAGTTATGAGCACTATGTAATAATGAATTTTACATTCCCGAATGCTTGAACAGTGATGCTATAAGTGTTACTTATCATGTCTATCTTAACAGAAATACACAAGACTACTGTGGCGATAAACTCGTGGTAGAGCACTAGTGGAGAGAAGTAGAAAGTGAGAGTAAAGAAAGCTAAACCCTGCACAATCGACGGCTTCCGGACACAGCGTTGTGGAGCGTCCCCTCGGCAGCTGCTGCACCTGTTCTCTGTGTTGCAGCAGAGCATGGTAAATGTGTCCAAGGTTCCTGGGACAATTATCCACAATGAGCCGTGCCTCTCACAGTAAGCGTGTTCCCTGCAGGCATGAATTACACTTTTGCAGGTCATCTATTCATCTTCTGTCGCTATACCAAACACATCGCCGCCAACGGACACCGCACTAAGCTCCATCGGTCCTTGATTTCGCTACTGCTGCTCAGGCGAGCAACACATCATCTGTGTGGCCTTCGTTTTGCCCTTACACTGCGGCCTTGGTCAACCTCGCCATAATGATGCAGTGCATAGCTGCCCTGATACACCGTCTTGAAGCCGTCACCGCTTCCTCCGCCTCAGCCTTCGCTTCTGACACATCGCCCTTGAGCTCGGGCATGGAACTTCCAGAATTTTGAGCATTCGAAGAGGACCGAAATGTCGGAGTACAGACTAGCAATTCGTTGGCTTCTCTACGTGCTAGGGTGATGACGACAAGATATCGGTCGCTCAAAGCCGATTTCGCTTAGCTGTTAAACCGTGCACCAACACGACAGCTCTACGAACCATACCTGGTCGTACAGTTGTAGCTCTTGTCACTGTCTTCAGGATGCCTGTCTTCTATCTATCATGACCGAATAATGCACATGCGCTCACGCAGGCACGCTTCAACTGAAGAGGTCACTCAGAATGTATTCGAACATCTAAATTATCTCAAAACCTGTTAGAAAAATTGACTCTTCCTGCTTACTCGTCAGTATGGGGCGAATGAGTTGTTCGAAACTGCCAGCGCTGCCATCTGGTCTGCGCAGTTGTCGAAAACCTTACTACATATTCTCGCTTGCACGGCAGGAGAACTGCAGCCTAGAGTACACGTTAGTCTTCGCGGTACGGCGGACGTTCACCGACAGCCACCGCGCGGCGTGGATGATGCCTCTACAAGCGCATAGGAAACATATTCAAAGAGTGTTTCCAAGTTCCACTAAGACGTAGCTATTACCAGACCTGTTTCTTGGTCACATGGCCTTGCGGACTTGTTAAGCGACCTGTACAAGCTTCCGGATAGGGAACAAGTGTTACTCCTACAGACGAATTCTCCGGACAGCCTACATCCATACACGCCCTGTTCGTTGTACGAATTAGGATGAAGTACTATACCTGTCCCCGTTCACTGCACTCACGTGCGTACGTCTTCTTGGCCAAAATTTTTAGCAACAGCTTTCTGTAATCACTGCCACGCCACTGACGGCACTGGCGGAGGCCCTTTTGATTTCGCTTACCTTGTTGTGCTGCTCACTGGTCGCTTTGCTCGGCAACAGCACGGTGTGCCACCCCGGCGTTATTTCAATGTCACCGCATAGCGATACTCCCACGACTCACAACTAATCGTGCGGCTGCGAAGAAAGTCGCAATGGGAGCTAGTGGCGCAAGTAAAATTTTCGAGACAATTCCTTGCACCTAGGAATATTATTAGGCCTTTCTAGGTCCGTGGGTAGCAAAAGAAGAACCGTTCAATGCCATTCTGTCGACTACAGAATGCTGAAGTGTACGACGATGGTCTCTACCCAATACCTCCAATTGTGTTTGGTATACAGTATGACACTCCAAATTCTTTTTTGCGCTAAACTAGTGCGTTGCCTACTGGCAGGTTAATGACACCAAGAAGATATGTGGAAGATTACTTTTCAGATTTCCTTAATATTTTTCTGATGCAACCGCATACCATTTTGGTAGCAAATTATTCATTGTGCTTCTCACGGTGGCTCATGTTTCACAGGAACAAGTGTTCCTCAACCTCTGGGCCATGACCGCCAAATGGGTCACAATTATGTTTCTGTAAAGGATGTAGGGTACAACCAAATGACCGTTCTGATCGCCGGAACGCAGATTAATTTTCAGTCTCGATGTCAATACACTTTCAAGGTCGTTTTCTTTACGGGCAGCCCACAGACACACACACACACATGCGCAGTCTACATATATACAGAGTGTTTTTTTAGCTGCACCAAATTATGAAATTATGAAAATATAAATGTTGGTCACGCTATGTTTACCATTCGAGTGTAGATTGGCGGCCTCTAAATACAGAGCGATTTCCGCACTTACGTGCGTAATTAGCGAAGTTACGGTAATTAACTTTCTAATTATCAACAACAGGGGGCTACAGCAAATCAGTATTTTGGGGCCCGTCCTCGGCATTACCTATCCCAATGATCAAATTTTGAGCAGCGGAGTTCATGTGGGAGCTACGCGAACAATTATTTCCCCTCGGCAGGCACCTTGAAACCGAAACTGGCCGCAAAAAGAGCGTCTGTGTCATCGATGTCGCCCCCCCGCATTTCGTCACGTCTATGAGGTCATCGGTCGTCCGGCCGCGCGAGCAGCCTGCGTAATTTCCTTGCCACTGAAAAAATTAAGGGCTAGTTCCCCCAGGATTGTGTCCACGTGTAGAAAAAACTATCATCAGAACTAGCTCGAGCGTCTACGTCTTCCGGAGCTGGCTCGTTGGCGACCCTCGGTTTGCGCTCGTGCCGTTGGATGCCTTGCCGAGCACGTTTCAAGCACGCGCTCGTGCCATTGCTCTCGCGTTCGTCGTCGTCGTCTGCTTCCATAGCTGGCTGCGTTGCCGCTAATAATTGCAGCGTAGAATTTCACTTCTCTTCTGTTGTCGTAATGGGGAGAGCGCGTTTACAAGGGTATTAGCTATTGCTTAAAGATAAGTGCTGGAAAGTGCGTCCATGGCTCACTTCCTTGGCAGCAATCTAACTGGCTTGCCCTAAGAAAAATCAGCGCGCAAGCCTTTCGCGCAAGCCTTTCGTGACCAGAAGTACCGGGCTCGCAGCGTTAAAGAAAGGAAACGCGGAGAAGACAGATGACGATTACTGTTTGGGGACAAGATATGACCGAAAGGGCGTAAACTGTTTTGCAGAGTGTATCTCATGCGCGTTCTGCCAGCTTAAGCAACACACTCCCGTGTGTCGATTAATAAAAATCGGTCCCCTCGGTTCCTTTTGTTCTCGTTCACACTCCCATGTTATCACTGTTGGCAATCGCTCATCGCGTTTTCTACAAGTGTGGGTGCTGACAGGTTTATATTGTTGCGGGGCCATAAAAAGCTTCACGAACTTGAACGAGCACTGATGCAAGCATACATTTATAGACCCACACACCTCAAGTTTGTTCCTATAACCTAAGCACTCCATCCAAGTGCCGTATGCTTTCACTGGCTGGGATTCAGAAATTTATTGTGTGAGCAAATTGCTTACAAAGAATGTAACAAATTCAGTTCAAAAACAGTTTTCCCACTACTTCGAAAGATAATCGGTCTTCGGATGCAGGTAATTAACAGTTACACGGAAAACATGACGCAGTAAGAACAAAGGACAAATCGCGACAGGACAAGCGCTTGTCCTAACACGACCTGTCCTATGCTATGTCAATACTCGAAGGTTAAACAATCCCGAGGCACAAATGCACCCCACACGATGGGTTTCAGTAAACTACATCAGTACATTGGAGAGAGTGTCACCTATAGTTAAAGACGCACAATCCTACACTCGCATATACAGTCAAATATCTTTAAGACTAGTTGCTCGAAAGCTGAAAATGTAATCGTTATACATGTCACTTTGTTGCAAAATTCCAGCAGCCTATATCTCACCATACAGTAGGCTAAGCACATTCAACAAAAGAAAACATTCCTTTACGTTAGGATGGAAACATACATAACAAATTAAAAACCATATCAATTGTGCACCCTTTCTGAGAGAATGTACGATTGCAGATAACATTATGGCACACAGCTTCCAAGCAAAATCCGCGAGGAAACACAATCTCTCCAATGCTATTCACTGCATGCTTAGAATAAGTATTCAAGCTCTTAGACTAGAAAGCCTTAGGAGTGAGTATCAACGGCGAATATCTCAGCACTGTTCGGTTTGCAGATGACAATGTCCTGTTCAAGAAAAATGGAGACGAATTACAGCAAATGGTTGATGACCTTAACCGAGAAAGTGTAAGAATTGGGTTGAAGATGAATATGCAGAAGACAATGTTCAATAGCCTGGCAAGGGAACAAGAACTCAGGATCGCCATTCAGCCTCTGGAGTATGTTAATGTGTACGTTTATCTAGGTCAAATATTCACAGGGGAGCCTGATCATGAGAAAGAAATTTACAGAATAATAAAATTGGGTTGGAGTGCATACGGCAGGCATTGCCAAATCCTGACTTACCACTGTCGTTGAAAAGAAAAGTGTACAATCATTGCAATCTACCTGTGCTAACATATGGGGCAGAAACTTGGAGGTTAACAAATAAGCTCGAGAGCAAGTTAAGTACCACACAAAGAGCAATGGAACGAAAAATCTTAGGACTAAAGTTAAGAGACAGGAAGAGATCGGTGTGGATCAGAGAACAAACGGGTATAGTCGATATTCTAGTTGACATTAGGCAGAAGAAATGGAGCTGGGCAGGCCATGTAATGAGTAGGATGAATAACCGGTGGACCATTAGGGCTACAGAATGGATACCAAGAGAAGGGAAGCGCAGTCGAGGTCGGCAGAAAACCAGATAAGGTCATGAAGTAAGGAAATTTGCAGGCGCAAATTGGAATACGCTAGCGCAAGACAGGGCTAATTGGAGATCGCAGGGAGAAGCCTTCGTCCTTCAGTGGACCTAAAATATAGGCTGATGATGGCAGGCAAATTTGTTGTAGTAGTCATCTTTATTGAGGCGTTCACAGTAAATACGAAAGATAGAAGTGTATCCCGGACATTATCAACTCTTCATTATACAGGTCATTTTGCAGTAGAGGCGTTCGTTGCATGGTGGATTGTTGTTGCACAGAAATATTTCGTATTGCGTTACCAAGCAAAATGCATAATACTCAAAGTTTTTGATGCAGTATATGAGCAAACAGGATATAAGGACTCGTCTAAATTGTTCGTTGAAGTTTAGTAGCGCTGTAAGCATCAATAAAACTGTGCTCAAAAAACGACGCTTGTTGCAGCAACAAATGTTTTCATTTGTCATAGGTGTGTGTAAATTGTGCAGCACTCTGGTTAGCAAGCAATGACCATAATAATTAACTTCGAGGCCTTGATTCAATATGGCATTTGCATGCGCGTTCTCAACAAGTGGATATTCCGCCAGATATGATACAGGGGCACCAGGTACTGCGAAGCTTGTAAAGTGATTAAAATTATCTGTTTTTAAAAATGCAATTATGGGGTTTTATGTGTAAAAATCATGATATTATTATGACATACGCAGTAGTCGGGACGCTGGATCAGTTACACGACCTGGTGTTCTTTAACCTACATGCAATGCACTCTACATGGGCGTTTTTGCATTTGGCCCCCATTGAAATGAGGCCGCCGCTACCGGTATTCGATCCCTCGCCCTCCGGCTTAGCGGCGCAATGCCAAAACCACTATGCCACCACGGCAGATAAGGCGATTCCACTTTTAGCTGATGCGGATGTATGGCAAAGACCATGAGCGAGTTGCGGGTGAGAATTGGTCATATGAGGCATAAAGTTTATTCTAACAGGCCTGCAGCGTCTGGGACGACAGCATAAGCGTCTTCAACCAGAGGCGCACCGTCTCAATGGCAGCGTCTGAAGACACTAGCTGTCATGTGGAAAGAATACAAGAACGCTTTGCTTAGCGCCGGTACCGATGATGATGATAATGCTGATAGTGGTGATGGGGATTTGATAATTCGTTGGCATTCTTAGAGCCCTTCAAGCTTTTTCCGGAGGCCAAGTGTCTATGTTCGTAGCCATCTATATATGTTTGCGTCTAAACGTTTTCCCGCCTACCGTGGTCGAATGGGTCACACGTGTGGCTGCTGTGCTGAGAGAACAGGGTTCTAAACCAATCATCCAACCAACTTGGGTTACTGAGTATGTGGTAGTGTGTACATACGTGCCGCTCTCTCACGAACGTCGTTCACGTCGACGTCGATCATTGTAGATGTGGGACTGCGCTCTGCTGTTTCGCGCTGCTGTGAGAACACACTCTTTGACGCCGACTTGGAGCACTGCGTATTTCCACTCGGTCTGTGCTGGTCGCCACAGCACCTCTTCGATGCCAACTTTGGTGACTAGGTATGTGCCACTGGGAACGTGCCACTCTCTGGTGACGAAAATGATCCCTTAAATATCTTCGATGCTGAGCAGAATCGAACCCACGTCACAAGGGTTGCTCAAAGACAGCAAGCGGACTTATTAATAGACTGCGCCACAAATCCACTGGATGTGTCGAGCTTTCAATTTAAGCAATTAACGCCAATGATTTAGCCAGCTGCGCCATGAATGCACTCGGCCTTCGCACGCACCGGTATGCACGCGTGCATTTTGGAGGCCACGTGCGAGGTTCGCAACGGCACAGCCAGATTGCGTCAAGGGCGAAAGGGGCATCACGCAGCCGTGCATGGCTCACACGTAACTCGTTTCGACGCGTGCAATACATTGTGTCGCAATATTTATTCACTGCTAAACGCATTACCGCCGACAGTCATCGAGAGATGGGTTCCGCTGCTTTTGTTGGCATCCCCTTCTAAGTGTGGCCGCGAAAACTGGTTCTGCTTGAGCTAATCGTAATCGACAGACATTTATATATCAAGCGTTTAGTCTATGTCTCCTGAATCTTTCTCTGATTCTTGAAGGGCTCCCCACCAGGAATTGCCATTTTGAGCCGAAGTGAGTAGTGCACACAATGCGCGCTCACGATCGTGTGTGCTAAGTATTCCATCTGCTAAGTATGCTAAGTATTTCCCATCTGTAAATGTGGAAAATAGCAAATAAGCAATTTCATTTTATTTCACTTCGCACCGTAGCAAGATCTATGTACTTTTGTTTCGTCTGCTTGCTGCCACATCATGCAGTCGCGCGCGCAGATAGCGAAGCTATGTCATTTTCTACCGTGTTCTAGCGCGCGAGCATGCTCTGTGATCCGCTTGCGATCCGCCGTGGTTGCTTATAGTGGCTGCGGTGTTTGGCTGCTTAGCACGTGGTCGCGGGATCAAATCCCGGCCACGGCGGCCGCATCGCAATGGGAACGAAATGCGAAAACACAAATGTACGTAGATTTAGGTGCGCCTTAAAGAACCCCAGGTGGTCCATATCATTCCGGAGGCCCCCAATAGGCGTGCCTCATAATGAGATGGTGGTTCTGGCATGTAAAACCCCGTAAATATTTTTTCTATTAATCCGCTTGAGTCTGCCTCAGTGTTCGCGGAGGACTGACTTATACCGCGGTCATGTGTTCTGGTGCACAGCACGCAATATCCTGTGCTGCGCGAAACGAGGCAAACGGAACAGTGCGCACGTGAGACCGTCACGGGAAGTGCGGCGCTCAGCAAAAAAGCGCGAGAAAAAAAAAAGAAGACGAAGGGGCCCGTGGCGTATGTGTCACGCTATCGTCCAGCTTTGGTATGGGAGAACGGAGGGAAGGGATTTAGCTTGCGGAGGCTAGACGGGGACAAGTGCCTATGTTGGCAGTGACGCTCGCCTCCAGAAAAAAATGGGTTGGCGGCACTGAATGTTTCTACACAACGTGCACGTACTATAGCAGTTGATAAACTTTTGCTCAATCTCTGAAGCTTTCTGTGATACTGGCTACTTAGTCTTCCATTGGGATCTGTGAGTCAGGTGAAAATATAACCGCATTTGAAATACTAATAAAATATCATTGATGAAAAGTTTCTCTGGAACTATAGTTACCAATGCGTGATTCTCCATGGTATGGGAATGCGAATCTTTCGTAGTATGCAGAATCAGCTTTCCCACCACAACCTGATCCAATCTCACATAAAGCAGTGCATTTCGATGTTGAGTGCCATTCATTTTTATTTAGAATTCCTTTGGGAATTCTTGTGTCGAAAACGTTTTATTCTCAAGGGGGAGACTCGGAGAAATGCAGCTGGCTTAGCGGTACTACGTGCAGAGGTGTTATCATTTTATAAAAATATTACCCAAACATCGCGCCTTATGCACCACTAAGCCAATACCATCGGTGTCTCATGCCTTCTGAGACGCCTGAAAAAAAGTATGTGCTCGTATTGACCACGCACGCTACACAGGAAAAAAAAAAGTCTGCCACAACTTCATACAACCAGCTTAGCTCAGATTATTATTATTATTATTATTATTTACACAAATCTACCTCAATTCGGATATGCGTCGGTCGTGTGGAATGGCTTTTCTAGATCCAGCAGTGATATCATTCATCGCGCTCAGAAAAAGTTTCTTAGCATATATCATCAGCGCTTTGCGTGATACATAAAGTTGACTTTGCTCTAGCACTGTTGGACTATTGTCATTGACCTTAATTCGCTACCGGCGTAATCGGGCTGACCTTCTTTTTCTTTTCAAACTCCTTCTCAGTAAAATTTCTTCCCCGAACTCGTCAGTTGTATCATGCTTCGTATTCCGTTACAGTCATCGAGAGATGGGGCATATTTTTATTCCGCGAAAGATCACTAGATGAAATAGACATTTCTGTATTCCTGCCTGTCGTCACCAACACTCAACCGTTCATAGAATACTGAGTCTTCATAATGCTTATTTCCAAAATCTTGAAATTTTGCCTAACTCCTTGTCGTCGTTCTTTTCTGAGCTTTGTCTTGTCCTCTAGTTTCGCATGTGGTTCAACTGCCATTCTCTGCCTTTTTCTTTTCTATTTGCCTTCGCTTTGTTTATGTTACTCTTTTCACATTAGTTTTTTTTATTTATTGTGCTGTGTTAATTTATATTCCCCTGCAGTTTCTTCTTTTGCTTCTGTTTTCCTTTAATTTATTCGTATGCCAGCACTCAGACCTCAGGGTTGTTCCTATGCACGGTAAAGAAATTAATAATATATTAATTGATAAATTATTGATAATTATAAGCCGACGCGGGTTGTGTTGGTGGCCATTTCTCCTGCTTGTATGAACCTTCAGGTTTCTACGCTGGGGGCAGTCAGCAGCCCACAACGGCTCCTACGTCTAGTTTTGTGTTGTTCGATGAAAAACTCATCAGCGAATGCTTCAAACGCTTGAAAACTTCCCTGTCCGGCGGTCCTGATGGCACCCCCTCCGTAACTTTAAAAGCTTACTCCAGTATATTTGCCCCAGTATCGACATTTGTATTTAATAAATCTTTGAATACTTCTAGTGCTCCTCACATGTGGAACACCGCTCGTGTTTTTGTTTATTTAGTCCTGGCTATAAAACCGATGTCTCGAATTATCGACCAATTTCTCTTTCTGCCACGTCTAAGATTATTGAGCTTGCTCTTCTCAACAACTTGTATTTTAGTGTGAAAGACTCACTAATTCCGTATCTGCATGGATTTTTCACCGACCCCTCCTCTATCAACAATCTTTCAAGTTTATTGACCCAGCTATTCGCCCCGTTGCTTCAAAGCTGCCAGGTTGACACCGTTTACTGTGACTTCAGCAAAGCTTTGGCTGTAGTCAGACACTCACTGCTTCTGATCAAGTTCACGCACTTTGGTGTTTACTCGCCAACTGTAAATCTCTTGCACAGTTATCTTCTTGATAGACCATGTTATGTTAAGGTCAATGGCCGGACGTCTTTTTTTTTTACCAGCCAACTAATGGCATCCCTCAAGGATCAGTATTAGGACCACCCCTTCTTTAATTTTTAATAATGTTGTTCTTTCCGCTAATCAGAATCGTTCCTCTATATGCCGATGACAGCGAGATTTTTGAGGCTATTCATACTGTTCATAAGAAGAAGATCCTGTTGATTACTGTCGCATCACGGAGTCTGACCTGTTTCCTTTTTCTAAATGGTGCACAGATAACAACCTCACCCTGAATGCCGCTAAGACCAAAGTCATGACTTTCACGCGCGAAACAGCAAGCATTTCTTTCTTCGTATTCTGTAGATTCTGTAACATTGTGTAAGACCCCTGAGATCAATGATCTCGGTGTACATTTTGATGCAACCTTACATTCTAAAGGTCACACTAAACGCGTTGCAATGCGGGGTACGCGATCTCTTGGCTGTGTTCGCAAATTATTGAGAGACTTCAATTCTCCTACACAGTTCCGCAAGTTGCGCACAACCATCTGTCTTCGTCAACTCGAATACGCGTCCGTCATCTGGAATGCATTTCTAGATCCAACAGTGGCATTATAGACCGGGTACAGAAAACGTTTCTAAGCATATATCATCACAGCTTTGCTCAGACCGACATTCGATCTTGCTTAACACTGTTAAATTACTATCAACGCCCTTACGTCCATGCCACGGAATCGCGCTGACCTTCTGTACTTTTTCAAACTTCGTCGTGGTACCCCCACCTGCCCGATCTGTTCAGTTGTGTCATGTTTTGCAGTCCACGCAAGAGAACCAGATAACATAGATCTTTCCATGTTCCCCCCTGTTATCATCGAAACTCAACCATTCAAACAATACGGATTTTTTGAACACTTAGTTTCGTGATCTTGATATTTTTTCACAACTCACTGTCATAGTTCATTTTCGAGCTTTGCGTTGTTGTGTCAGTTTCACATATTGTATTTCATTTGTATTCACCGTGCGCCTTTTTGTTTATACACCGTCATTTTCAAGAATGTTATTTTTATTCGTTGTTACTTTACTGATATTCCACGGCAATCTCTTATTTTGTGTTTTCCTTTTTTTGTTTTTGATGTATGCGTGCGCAAGCACTTAGACTTCATGGTTTTTCCTGGGCACAGTAAATAAATGATTATTAAGTTACAATTATAATCAAGCAGTTATTCAGTCTTGGTGGTGCCACGACCTACTCAAGTACCGATCTGCTCAGCTGGCGGCTCTGTATGGAGCTGCCTGCGCCGGTTCTTGTTCCTGACTCGTTCCAGACCGCTAAGGGGCGGGGCGCTTGAGTTACCCCTCCCGAGCATCGACGGGCCCACGGTTACAGCACACGTGAACGCGTTGTACAAATGTTTCACTCGCGCAACATGCTTAAATGTAGGTATATTTTGATTTATTGTAATGTTTGTGATAGTGAGAATTTTTGTCTGCACTTCAGCCAACATTTCAAAGCGTTTATTTACAAAAGAAGCAACTGCACCAAAACTGGTGCACTTTCGGTTCTTCAGCAAATAACTACTTTTCTTTGTATAGCGCGCATTTTTTTGTTTTGTTGACCGTGCAAATGAGAAATTGGCTGATTTGTCGTGCACGAACTTAGCGAAG
This sequence comes from Dermacentor silvarum, assembly GCF_013339745.2. Classification (NCBI taxonomy): domain Eukaryota; kingdom Metazoa; phylum Arthropoda; class Arachnida; order Ixodida; family Ixodidae; genus Dermacentor; species Dermacentor silvarum. The sequence continues at coordinate 110,024,370 of NC_051160.1, read as the reverse complement.
CTTTCGTGCGCTCTTCAGTAGAGCCTTCATCTGTAAATATTATTTTGAGCGTTGGCTTGGAGGGCAGTTGAACTTTTTCCTTTCTTTGTTAATCTGGCAATAGCGCATAAGCTTCAGCATCCACCTCATGTGCGTATACAGACAACTCCTGTTTCGGGTACGGCATCCCACCCTTCTATGTCATAATGATCCCCGCTGTCGCAGCTAGGATGGTAGAGCATGGGACCTATAGCTATAGCTGTCCACACACTACTAAAATATCGCTACACCTTCTGCGGCTGGCGCTGAATTTTTTATCATGCTATTAGGTTTGTTCGGGCCCCTTAAACAATTATTCCGGGTCCTGGAGAGTGTCTATCAAGTGCATTGTACTGTTCAAGAAAGTCTACAATAAAATTCAAAGGCCCAGCGTGCTAGCCTGGGCACCATTAACTAAATTCGCAATATTCTTTACTATCATTGAAGATTAGCGGTGGATCTGCTTGTACCGATTGATCACCTAATTGACGTTTGTGACAGGCTTTGCGACACGGGTAAAGTGTACGACCGAGGATCCTTTATTTACTGCATAAATATTCTACTGCATAAAGTACGTGCTTGCACCTCGTTCGACTTTGCTGTTTACATGCGGCTGGCTTCTTGGACTGCGGGCGCCGCACGCGTACCTAGGCTACAATGGTTAGAAGTATTGAAAGCAGTGAATCTTGCATTCAGTCTTTACGTTAGATTCTGACCTAAAACCATCCCAAGGAAATCCTGTATGCTTCCAAGCTGAACTTGACTGTCGAGATGTCGGGCTGTTGAAAGAGAGGAATAATTAACTACTAGAAACGTACGCGACAAAGCACCAACTGTAATTCAGTGATTTCTCTGCGGCACAACTTATTTGCACGAATGTTCGCTGAAAAAGTATTTCGTGCAACCCATGCCTCGCATGCTCACAATGCAAATTTGCCACTGGCAGCGGGTGAATTCAGGACCTGCCACGAAGTGAAAATAAATGTATGGTACATCTTGTTAATGATAGGACACGTACGTATAAAAATCTAATCCACGCAGCTGCATTTTCGGCACACCATTAACACAAGGGCGGCATCACCTTTTGTAGAAACTGCGTGCCTTGATTCATTTTCTCACACACGTGCGTAAACAGGGAACTAAATATTAAGCTTATGCCAGGCGTTTTACCTTATCGTGATTTACATACAGGCACGCAGCAGTGAGACATTCTTGATTTCGCTCATTTTCTTTCTCGTACAAAGTGCAACCCAAGTAAACAACGCGCCTTTGCGCCAGCAGACGAATGCAAAGTGCGGCGCAGGTGGGGTAACTGGTAGCGCCATAAGGCTCGTAGTGGCAGAAATATCAGCTAGAGCAGGCACTCTGGTGTTCAGAAGTACAGTAGGTCAGAAGTACAGGTTAGAAGTACAGTAGGTCGTGGGTGGTACTTGGTTCTTCTTCTCTATGAATCCTAGAGACGACTAGCGGGAAACAGGGACCCTTCCACGTTCCTTCCTCTTTAACTTAACAATACTCTATGCAAAGTCTCCGCAAGAGCCAATTTCTTCGTCTCACTATGTTTCGAAACTTGCTCACTTCATTCCATTTCGAGCTTCGCGCTTCGGTTTCAGCGTTCTTTTTAGCTACACTTCTTTCCTGTCATGTTAATTCTTTTCTATTTCCTTGCGTATATGTAATCTCAATGATTGTACACTCGTAGCCATTGACTGGTATTCATGTACGTAGGTTTATGCTGTTAAGAATTATGAACAAGTGTGGTTGGTCTCGCAATAATTATTGCCTTATTTTTTGCTTGGTCATTATATTTTCAAAGATTGCACCCAATAAGAACAGCTGCGTTCTGTGCTCGCGATCTTTCATTGGCAAGCAGCAATACTTCAGATGTTTTTCATGTGTGTACACATTGCAATGCAATACATGGCCCTACGGGCATTTGCAGGTGCTGAAGTCTGGTGAAGGTCCGTGTGTTTGCAATTTTGGCAAAAACTCCAATGGAGACGCGGCAAGGAGTAGAGGGTCTGCTACCATGCGGCTTGTTTAACATGCATTCCAGGATGGCAACCCCCCGGCTCACCGGGAGACCGAAAGGGCCGAGAAACCACACTGCATGGCCTTATCGTCGCGCTCGAGGGCATTTTATTCTTAAGAGACGAAGTGGCCGCGCTACTAAAGTACTATGACCGATTGTGGAGCGAGAACTTGGCCCGGCTCGTAGGCCTTTTTGTTGATAATTTGCAGAGGTTTTCTAATTTACCTCTAACAAAAATTTACCCATATTTGACATGAGCAAGCATGTCTTTTTGCATTTTCCATCTTTGGAACATAATCGTTTTCTCCATACAAAAGGGAAAGGTTGTCTAGAGCAACATTTTCGATGGGAATGCGTCACATGGCCCTTACAGGGAAAAATCTGGCATCTGTCGTCTGGACAAGCGAAAAACGGCACCTAAATTCCCATTGGCTGCGGCGCCACGTAACGAGAGCGCCTCGACGTAGCAGAGCGGGCCAAAGGGAACACCTGCTGCCACGCTGCCGCTGCAAGTGTTGCGTGAACACAGAAGGCATCGCCGCGACGCCACGTCACCCTCACTCTCGGAAGCCTGTGTTATAAGCGCGTTCCTTGTCCGTGCAAGCTGTTTGCTTGCGTTGTAATTGCGCCTCGGTAAGGCCAAATCAAAGCGCGCTAAGCCAGGTCTGTGCACGCTGCTTTGTGAAAAGTTCAATGTTCCCAACTCGCTACTCATCTGCTGTGTACTCGGTAGCTTTGTCCCTTACGCGGCTAAAGATTGCCTCTTCTGCTTTTGCAGAAACGTTGCTCCTTTCCCAGGTTATACAGTTGTTCGTTTTTGTGTATGAATATAGTGTGATGATCACAAAACTGGCGCCCGCCATAAACAGTTCCACCGAGCTGACGTCTGTATTCGGAATCTCCAATCTCTATCTGACAGATCTCGAATTGACGCAGTTGCATCGTTCGTATTTGTGTTATAGGAGCCAGATTTTTTGGAGATTGTTTTATTTCCTGCGCCACCTTAGATTTCGTCATACATATTGACACCTAAATCCTTTGGCAGCTTGTAGTTCTTCTTGGAAGCTCTCATCATGTACAAATTTTATAGCAGCGTCTCTTTAGCGTAGAGCTGAATTCTTAGTTCGGAAAGCATTGAGTCCTGCAGCATGTAGACGTCAATGCCATCGCCAAATCGCGGTCGTTGATGACTGTCCTGACAGCGGCTGAACAATCAACCATGAGGTGATCCATAATTTTTTTGCTATGATGGCAGGACCGTCTAGACGTGTCACATGGGAACCTACAGTCATGCGGATTTAGAATGCAAAACACACCTTGCCGGCTCCAGTGAAGAAGTTACCAAATTAATCAATTTTCGGCAGTTCGAGACACAAAGCTCTGCAGGCGTCGCTGGTCTTCAGATACCACCTACCCTCACAATTACAACAGCACAAACAATGAAAACGAAGGCGAGACACGAAATGAGAGAACCATGAGCTGACTTGAACTGACGCTTTTTATTGTAAACCAGCGTTTTACAGACAACACAAGCCTTATCTCGCGTATGCTCACATAATTAGACGCCATTGCACCGCTATCTAACATAAAACACTGGCATCCAATTAACGTAACCGTCAGATATTACTCTAGCGTAGTTTGCAATAAAAAATTTATCGAAACTTCAGTTGATCAAAGTCATCAATGTTATCTAGCTCAATTCAAAGTTCACATATCTTTGTTTCCATAATCTAAGGTCGTGCTTCAGGCATTAGGTCATCTTGATGGACACTTCTGTGATCTTCAGTGGCAATATTTCGTTGCCTTCGAGTCGGGTTTTGGCAGCAGACGTTTGGGAAAACAGAGTTCACAGACCTGTCGGTACGCCGACACGGTTCTTTATTAGAAAAGAAGTATAGAATACGACAGGAGCGTTGATTTGTGCTGAATACTTCATGATCTTCCAGTAGTTCAATCATTCGCATGACAACCTCTAGTAGGCATGACGAGTGACGTCATAGCGCAGCTTGTCATAAGATATGAGGTCACAGGTCACTAGTGGCCACAGAGACATGAGGTCACAAAGAGCGCAACAATGGCGAGGAAAACAATTTTAAGCTTGATGCAAGAGCATGTACTTACAGTAGTCGAATGTGTGGTGGTTTTAGAGGAGATTCAAAGTAATAATCGAAGTGGGACGAAAGCTGGCACTACGCTTTGATGTTGAAGGGTAAAAAATAAATTCCGCGTAGAGCAGTAGCGACATAGCTCCCCGACGATGTGCGCCACGGCAAATGAGCGTATGCTGGCCCGGAAACGCAAAGCAGGATGAAGATGTTGGCCTTCAATGGAGAGTCAAGCTTGCAGTTACCATTATTTGGGCAAGCGAGAAGCTAAATACTGATGCGTGGGGAATAGCGACGAAAATTGAACTGTCTTGCCCGCCAATGTCGTCCACTGCCTCTCAAGCAGTTAGCTTCTTTGGCAGGTCCAAAATTGTAAAGAATCCGTAAATACCTGTAGTGCTTTTATTAGTAGTACTCGGAAAGTGCGATGAAAGACAGGAAAAATAAACATTCATAAAGAAGGGTAGGGTAAGGGGGAGGACCGCTTAGTCTAGCACCCCTATGATGTTACTTGCCACGTCCATTGTCCTGATTACCAGCTCGCGCCGGGCGTCGGGGTGGGAGCGGGCGTGGTTCCGCATCAGCATCTGCCATTGTTCCTCGGTTTGACAAGGAAAGGACAGTAGGGCAGGAAGAGCCAGTGCTGTGCATTTCGCCGTTATGTTGTACGTCGTCGGAGATGCACCGCTACACCGATAGGAGTCTGGCTAACGTGACCGGTATAAGAGGTGCAAGAGTTGGATGCTATAAAAAGTGTTGGTCTGTAGGAGGCGGAGACCCATCGCATCCATTCGTGTTAACGCAAAGGAATCAGAGGATGGTGTGAAGCTGCTACGCTAAGTATCGCGCCCACAGAGACAAGTTTTATCAGCGTCCGGTGGCAGCAATACGGAAGCAAAAATTCTTCCTTCTCGGGACCGACAGGTACTTGGACAAAGAGTTGATTTGAACTGAATTCGGGGGTTTTACTTGCCATAACCACGATTGGACTATGACGTGCGCCGTAGTGAGGGATTCCGAATTAAATTTTACCACAAGGGGATCTTTACCGTGCCGCCAATGCACGAGATACGCGTGTTCTTGCATTTCGCCCCCTTTGAAATTCGGGCGCCGCAGCCGGGATTTGGTCACGCAACCTCGTGCTCAGCAGCGCAACAGCATAGTCGCTAAGCCACAATGGCTCGTGACAAATAGTTTGTGCAAGACGAGTTATTTATGTGTGTGATGGGTGTTCAGTAACTTTGCTTTCAATCTTACGTGCAAAAGTTTATGAGGTTACGCTACGCGACAGATAATCAAGAGAAAATATTAGTTTTCTCCTGTATTAATCAATGATGAGCAGATTCGCTTAACCTGGATTCTCAGATTTTGTCCTGTCACTGAATTTTTCATTTAAGAGGCGTAGAGAATGCAATGTGGGCACCAGACATTTTACAAGCCTAGGAGAAAAAATGACTCGTGTGTCATGTGACAACCCTGCTTACAGTATTCCAGCCGAGACACATCTGAGCTTTCAGACATTGTGCTCTCCTTTTATGTGTATTAAAACCCTTCTTTGCCTAACTGGGAAAGGCAGATACCAGGAGTCAGGACTGCTTTATTTTATCTCACACATAGCTAATCACAAATTTAACTAAGTACTTGACTGCATACGTACATTATTTAATGACAAGATTTCCTGATTGATATCACAATGGCCCCCTCTTTGAAATTTTTATTGTTTGAGCAAGTATGAGGCAAGTTCTCCTTGCTGGCTGATTTTATGTGCTCATCTTATTTAGGGTTATCTGTTCCATTGTTGAATTTCATACAGCATTATTTTACAATATAACTGCTGATTGTAAAATAATGCTGCATGAAATTTCAATGACATAGCAGCAATTTCGATGACAAAGTAAAAACAGCAAAAAATTCTATACCGACCTGCACAGTACCCAGAGCAGCGAAGTTACTGTCATTCGAAGTAGTGATGAACAGGATACAGAAGCCCCTTCTATAAATAGGGATGAAGTTAGAAGGGACTTGCAAAACATGACCAGGGAAAAAGCTGCTGGAGAAGATGGAATAACAGTAGATTTAATAAAAGATGGAAGAGATATCATGCTTGCAAAGCTTGCGGCCATTTATACGCAATGCCTCACGACTTCAAATGTACCAAAAACTGGAAGAACGCCAACATTATACTCATTCATAAGGAGGGATACTTTAAAGAATTGAAGAATTACAGGCCCGTTAGCTTGTTGTCGGTACTGTATAAACTATTCACCAAGATAATTTACAATACAATCAGGACAACACTCCAGCCAACCTGAACAACAGGCTGGCTTCAGGAAGATATATTCAACGATGGATTATATCCATGTCATAAATAAGGTAATAGAGAAATATGCGGAGTACAACCAACCTCTCTATATGGATTTCATAAATTATGAAAAAGGAGTTGATTCAGTAGAGATACCAGCCCTCATCGAGGCATTGCGTAATCAAGGAGTATCGGAGGCATACGTGAATATCTTCGCAAATATCTAGAAGGATCGCACAGCAACTTTGGTTCTCCACAAAAAAAGTAGAAAGGTACCTATCAAGAAAGGGATCAGGCAAGGAGACACAATTGCTCCAATGATATTCGTTGCATGCTTAGAAGAACTATTCAAGCTCTTAGACTGGGAAGGCTTAGGAGTGAGGATGAACGGCGAATATTTCAACAACCTCGGATTTGCAGAACACATTGTCCTATTCAGCAATAACGGAGATGAATTTAGGATCACCAGTCAAGCTCTAGAGTCTGTAAAGGAGTACGTTTATCTAGGTCAATTACTCACAGGGGACCCTGATCATGAGAAAGAAATTTACAGGAGAATAAAATTGGGGTGAAGTGCATACGGCAGGCATGGCCAAATCATGAATGAGAGCTTACCACTGTCATTCAAAAGAAAAGTGTACAATCATTGCATTCTACCGGTGCTAACATAGGGGGAAAAACTTGGAGGTTAACAAAGAAGCCCGAAAACAAGTCAAGGACCGCACAAAGGGTGATGGAACGGAAAAATGTTAGGCCTAACGTTAAGAGACAGGAAGAGAGCGGTGTGGATCAGAGAACAAACGGAGATAGCCGATATTCTAGTTGATATTAAGCGGTAGAAATAGAGCTGGGCAGGCCATGTAATGCGTAGGTTAGATGACCGGTGAACCATTAGAGTCACAGACTGGATACCAAGAGAAGGAAAGCGCAGTCGAGGACGGTAGAAAACTAGGTGGCGTGATGAAGTTAAGAAATTTGCAGGTGCTAGTTGGAATCATCAAGCGCAATACAGGGGTAAGTGGCAATCACAGGGAGAGGCCTTCGTCCTGCAGTGGACATCAATAGGCTGATGATGATGATGTTGAGTTTACAATGAAGTGTCCTGTTGCTAATAACATGTTTCAAACTTCTCTTCAAAGTGCGCCAAGTCGAATTCAATTACAAGGAGAAAAAATGGAGGACGCTTAGGCTTCGCCTTTAAGAGGAAAACGCGATAGCGTTATCGGGACCCATTCGCATCGCATCGTTCGCAAACGGCATGTAGGCCTCATTCCCTGCACTAAGAACGTGGGAAAGCCAGCTTACAAAGACCAAGCTTACATCGACCCCCTTAATGTCGGCTTCACTTTTAAACAGAAATCCATTTCTGGGAAGACGGTTTTCTAGGGCTATATAAATGGTTTTATATTAAAATGTGAAGGCTATAGAACTATTTTTCATTATTTTATTATTTACATTATTTGCTATTGCAAACGTATTTGGCAGGCCAAGTCCCAATTTGTCCTGCCGAGGATGCCAACGCCATCTAGATAAGATTTTAGCAAGTAGGCTACCCGAGTGAGCCGGTGTTTTTATGGTAGAATTGCTGGCAAAAGAGGTTTGTGTTTGAGTTCCTCGTAAAAGAATTATGTTTTCTCGTACATTGAAATAACAGCCCGACGCCACCATGTCTTTACGCTGTGCTTAAGTTGTACTTCACCAATTGTATGACGGATTTGACTGGGAGAAATTCAATGTTTGTTCACTAACACCTTGCACCACAACGAAGGGCCTGCGCGGTCGGGGAGAATTTTCTCCCACAATAACACCTTGTGAATGAGGTGGTTGCGGATCATTTTTTTCGCCACGGAAGCCGACATGCACCTTGACACCGACGCCGGATTTTCTGCGACACGGGGCCCGTAACGCTATCGCGTTAAAATTATTCTGTTACAATATGATCTACAACGCTTCTGCCTTTCACAAATATTTTTTGAAAACATTGGTTTATCTCTTAAATGGCAGCTTCTATCCCCCATGTCTTGTAATTTTCCCGCACTGCGACTTAGGTTTACCTGACTGAGCCAGTTATGTCTATGAAAAAAAACGTATACCGCAATGGCCAGTCGACATTAAGTTTTATAACAGCCCTGAAGCATGCACAAAGTAGCTATTAGTACATGAAGGGAGCGTAATGTCCTATCTTGCTATCTGGACTTCTATAGCTTCACTTTGAAGTATTTTGTCTTAAAAATCCGGTCATTCTTGACATGTACGTTCTATCAGCAAGCTCTGCAAATATTTGTTTTATTTATTACTCCTTGTAAAGTGTCTAAATTTAGTTCCGGCTTTGAATGCAATGTACTGTGGTCGAATTCGTATTTTGCTAAGTTTAGAAACACTTAACCAAGCCTAATTGTAGATGAATAGGAATACACAGAGCACCAAATTTGACAGTTCAATTACATCTGCCGTCTGCTCTATCAGTGCTGATGCTTGCGCATGATATGAAAGCCTAATGAGAAATTCATATCCTCCATTCATATACTCCATGCTTTTTTACACCCATGTGAGAGCAATAATATGAAAAAAATTTGAAAATGTTTTGCAAAGACTGACTGACCATTACTTATTTCAGGTGACGTGATTTACGAGCTGGTCAGTCATGATGCACCAACAGAAAATCCACCGAAGGAGTGTAAAGAATATTATGACCGACAAAGAGAGCAGTACCATAAGGGTGATTATGTGGTCTACACAAAGGATTGCGAAAAATTCCCGCTGGAGACGTCCGCTTAAGCGTCGCTTCTTTATTAACACATAAATTATGTTTTTTTCTTCAGCATTATTGAGAGGCCATAAAAATTATCTTTAACATTATTTTGGGAATAGGGATCGTATAACTGTCATAATACACAGGTGTTATAGAGAAGTGTTTAGGTTATATAAAATTGTAGAAGTAATAAATAATCATTTTTGCAATTGTCACGGTGTTTTGAACGTTGATTTTCATAAACTACCATTCTCGTGCACATCTGTGGAAATGTGGAGCTCTCATAAGAAGTCTCTCAAATCGAAACAATATTTCCACACGTTTCTTGGCACAGTCTATAAAAATTAAGGTCACCGCAATAGTCGTATGCATATTTCACTTATGGTTATGTGAGACTACTTATATCATTACAATTATTAACGTTTATCTGCGGCAAAACGTATCTCTCACCATAGAGAAATTCCAAAATGAAATAGCGTATTTGTGTGCCCAGTGCAGGGCATGTCGATGTATTTGTGAGCGAAGCATTTTCTTTGTTACTCTGCAGTTTTCTTCGTAGACACTACCTAAAATTAGGTGAAACGTTTGATCTAAAAAAAATTGGCGAATAAATATCTGACGCTTCATGAATGTATCGTGATCGAGGAAGATCAGGATGGGCACGGATTGCAAATAAACTGGTGTCCTGACTGACGCCATGACTGCTTCGTCATAGTAAATGGGCAACATCTACTCCAACAGCATCATGAGGACATCTAAGAAGACGATCAACCTGACCAAGTACACTGGAACCGAAGACAATGTCTCTGTGGGCAAGTGGTCCCGCCTGTTCGAGACGAAAGCGACAAACGCCACATGGACGGAATCTCATCAGCAAGCATCTGGAACTCGCGAGAAGGCACAAAAGAAAGCATGTTAGACTGTGTTGCTGCATCGGATACCCATTCCACCAGTTCTTTTGCTCGTCAAAGCGAGAACTGGTGCAATAGAAGGCTCGCCCTACGCGACAAAGAAATTATGTGGGATCTACGCGCACTCCTCGCAGTGAGTGTCAACAGTGTACATCTACTGGTTTGCCAAACCTGCTTTATTTACACAATGAGTACCCACGTCATGAAATTGTATCTGCCCTTTCTGACGACCAGGAAAACGAGGAGGGCAACTCAAAGGTGCGTTAATGAGGTTCGGTGATCTTGTGAATGGACACTGATGAACGCAATTCTAGATAGAGGAGCCATTATTACCTACATCACTGACGTTGCGTTGAAAACTCTCAAGCTTGCATTGACTAAGACATTCATGCATCAGTGCCCAACATGTCATCTCAACAACGAAAACTTTTGGTCGCGTACAAATACATTTGGAAATAGGAAATGTAAAGATGTCAGTCCAAGTACATGGTCTCCAGTCCACGAAGACTGAGTGCTTGCTAGGCCTGGGCAACGACTCTTTTGTTTAACTTATCTAAACTTGAACACTATGACTTTGCTCCTAGACAACAATGTTCTTCACACCTCCTTTGCATACCGATGTTGTGTTCTCAGTAATGACGACTCCGCGCTACAGTCTGTTGACGTTACGCACCTTCAGCGTCTGCAGTAAGTAGCTTTGAGGGACGTGCTTCTAAATAACGAGAAGCATTTTCTCAAAGCCTCAAATGGACTTCGCATATATCGCGAATGACCAACACATCACTCTCCACAACAACGTTTCGATTCACAGACTGCCGTATCGCTGCTTCCCGGCAGACAACGGGGAAAACTCCAGGCAAGTGGGATCCCCCCTAAAGCAAGTCGTAGTGCGACAATCTTTCTCACCTTACTCACCGCCTGTTATTCTTGCAAAGAAAGGCGAAGGGCGTACTCGCTTATGTATTGATAACCACGAGCCTAATGCTGTCATTATGCGCGACTTCCAGCCTATTCCACGCAGCCTAGAAACACTAAAATATATTTCAACATTAGATATAACACCAGACTATTGGCACGCCAAATCGCTCCAAGACGACATTCCGAAAGCAGCTTTTGTCACGCCAAACGACCATACCCAGTGGCTCATGATGTGCTTCGGTTTGAGGAACTCCCGAGCTGCATTTGAAAAAAGTATCAAGTCAGTGATAAGAAAACATAACCTGAAGAATTTCCATAACTACTTTGATGATTTCGAAGCGTTCTCCGATACGTGTTCTGAGCATTTAATGCACTTTCAAGCTTTATTGCAAGCTACCTGAAATGAGAACGCTAAACCAAAGCAGAAAAAGTGCCACTTTGACCAAGATTCTACTGACTATCTGGGTCTCGAGGTGGCTGACCCACTGTATCTTTTACACGAAGGAATGTAGAAGGAGTTTTGTGATTCCCAAAACCAAGGTAATCGATAGAGTTGGAGCGTTTTCTGGGTACCATCACGTTTACGGGACAATATATTCCTAATTTCAGCGACATAGTTCTCCCACTTAAGAAATCACTGAAGAAGTGCACACCATGGGAATGAGATGTTTAGTGCGAACAAGCTTTTGAGGAAATGAAGAAACGTCTGACTGTAGAACCCATCACCAGCATATATTTTTACGAGAAACCTTGTAGACTTTACTGCGACATGTGAACGTAGGCATCGATGCAGTCCTAGAACAACAAAATTACGAAGGCGAAGAGCAACCGGTTGCTTATGACTCGCGCAAACTGCTGAAGCACGAATTAAACTATGACATATCTGAGCTTAAATGACTAGTCATATTTGATGCTGTTGACAAGTGGCACTGCTACCTCCATGGCAAACCATTCACTATTGTCGCCTACCAAGCGGCCTTATATTGTATTAAAAAACTGACTGAGGTTTAACTATTGTAAACCTAGTTATCACGAGCGAAAGGTCTGTTTGGCTTGGTTTTGCAAAATTGTGCAGACAGTGTTTCATAAATGCATGCGTGCGCGCTTGGTAAGCTTCTCTAGAACGTGCTAATCTGGCCTCTCTTTGCTGCGTTGTTTCTGCGGCCAAGTTTGTCGTTGCTTTAGATTTCGGAACTTGCCGTGTAGCTCTATCTACTGGATGATTGAATTAAGCCGGTCACTTGCGCTGAAGCGCACGCACAGACGGCGCAGCCGGCACGCCATCCATGGCGAGGAGTGGGGTTATACGTTCAAATTGGCAGTCTTGAGTAATTATTACTCAGGGTTCGTGGCGATGGAGGTGGCGAAGTGATTCCATTCGGATGTCTTCGGCACGTAGGAGTGGAAGTAGATGGCGGTCTGGCAGAATGATGCTTGAACGTTGAAGTTATGGTTGACACGAGATGAGAGGTAACAAGGTGGCAAAAACAATGTGCGTTTTAGTTTGTAAAGAACATTTTATGAAACAGACAGACATAAGCGGACCTGCTTCCTTCTGATAGAAAGGTTGGCGAGGCGTAGTGATTTTTTATAGAAGCGACACTGCTGGTGCGAAAATTATTAGAAGCAATGAACTGAGCTCAACGATTTTGGATGGCTTCTAGTGTGTTTACAAGTCTAGAAGAGTGAGGATCCCAAATTGAAGAAGCGTACTCGAGTTCAGACCTGACTAAAGTTTAGTACAGAAGAGATTTAGGGAAACCGTAGACAAAACAAGCTGGGCGGCTCGCATTGTTATTCAAGTAATTAATATGAGCATTCCATGACAAATTGCTATCTACGTGAACACCTAGGTATTTATATGTATTGACAACGGAAAGTCAGTAATGGAACAAGCAGGGATAGAAGAGCCAGTAGTTCTTCCGGAAAACCTCATTAATCTGCACTTGTTAACATTTAATTTCATGGACCAGAGTGAACACCACTAAGTGATGCTGTCAAGATCAGATTGAAGTTATGAAGGATCGAGATGGTTAGTTTTTACGCGATAGAGGAGACAATTCTCGGCCAACAGCCTGATTTTTGGCGTAATGCAGGTGGGAAGGTCGGTAGAGTAAATTAAAAACAATGAGGGCCTGAGGACAAATCCTTGCGATACACCGGATGTGACAGGACAATGGCGCCAGTTATTACCGTTAAGAGGTACATGCTGGGTTCACTTAAGTAAGAAGCATTTAATTCACTGCTATAAATTCGAGTGAATATTTAGCATGCTTAATTTTAGAAAAGGCAAATGGTGTGAAAGGGGATCGAAGGCTTCTCGGAAATGACGGAAAATACAGTCGATAATAGCAGCCGAGTGTCGGATGCTGAAAGTAGTTCATTAGTGAAGTAGTGGAGTTTCGCATGAGTAGTATTTCCTAAAATCATGCTTACTGTTGTGAAAGAAGTTATTGTAGTCGAAAAATGCGATTTCATTAGAAAAGATAACGCGTTAGAGAAGCTTACACGGGATACTAGCAAAGGTAATTAGGTTCTGTAATTAGAAGGATCAGATGAGTCACCTGGTTTATGCACAGTAGTCACCTTCCCGGCCTTCCAATCACTGGGCATTGAAGCTTGTTGCAATGACTGTAAAAAAAGCTGCGAAAAAATGACCGAGCAAGAAATGGCAGTCTGCTTCAGGAATTCAGGAGCGATTCTATCTATAGCAGGTGCTGATGTTTTAATTTAATATATGACTTTAAAAAACACTAATTGATCAATGGTGACTGCTTTCGCACATGGAAGTCAAGGATCAGCTAAAATTGGTAAATATTTTGAATTTCCCGTAAAAAATGCGTTTATAAAAACGTCCTGCAGGGCTTCGCGACAACTTTCCATTGAAATCGGGGAACCAAGGTCGTTACAAAATTGAAAATTTATATTTTTCGGACCATGAACAATGTTCTAGAGCTTACCAGGGTTGGGCTGTAAAAGAGAAGAAAATGTATCGCCAAATAAAGTATGTTTAGCAATTGCATATGCTTGTTTGTACTCTAAGGTTGCGCTGCGATGCAAGCGAAGATGCGACGCAAGCGAAGAAGTGCATGATGATGTAAAACACGGAGAGCGGGAACAGTTCGCATGGGAACATAGCAATCTATTAGTGAGTTAATCTTATTTTTTAACGATACCCAGTTCCCTTCCACAGAGTGATCTCAAGCGCTTTCTCCATGTATTGCCCTGTAAAAACTTCTGACTTAACAGAAATACATACAAAATCAACTTTGACGTACCCGCCGTGGTTGCTCAGTGGCTATGGTGTTGGGCTGCTGAGCACGAGGTCGCGGGATCGAATCCCGGCCACGGCAGCCGCATTTCGATGGGGGCGAAATGCGAAAACACCCGTGTACTTAGATTCAGGTGCACGTTAAAGAACCCCAGGTGGTCCAAATTTCCGGAGTCCCCCACTACGGCGTGCCTCATAATCAGAACTGGTTTTGGCACGTAAAACCCCATAATTTAATTTTTTTTAAACTGCGACGTAATATTTTATAACTTTAGTTGTACGCAGAGGACGCTGCGGCTGAAAAGCACAAGTTAAGTGTACAATGCGATGGTCACTAACGCCAGTTAACTAATGTGCCGATGGAATGTCACAAGGATTAGTTGACAAAACCAAGTCTAATGCATTACTAGAAAATGCTTTGAAGCGCATGGCTTCAAAGATTACTTGCTGTAAATAAAATCATTACATCTGTAAAGAGGTTTATTGGGCGAATCCAACAAACAGGCGGCAGCTCGGAACAGTAGGCAGGGAGAACAAGATGGTGGTGTCCGAACGCCAATCTCGTGCCTTCTCCTCGTGATGATGATCGCCGGGATGTCCTTCTCTTCATTTCTTCATTATAATTGCCCCCGTCGAGAAAGGAGGAGCCATCCTGGCGATCTAACAGGTGGGGACAAGAGGGTCGAAGTACGGCTTGAGGCGGTCTACGTGAACAACATCACGTCCACGTCGACGACGGTCGCCGGGCGGCGTAAGAGGTTCAATGACGTAGTTTACGGGAGAGGTACGCTCGACGACGCGGTAGGGACCATGATAATTGGAAAGCAGTTTGGGTGACAAGCCAGGAGCGCAGGGCGGTACATGAAGCCAGACAAGTGCACCAGGAGCGAATGGTGCGACAGGAGGGCGGTCGTCATCGCGGGCGTTTTTCTGGCGTTGTTGGTCGGCCGTAGTAAAGCGCTTGGCTAGTTGTCGGCAATCTTCAGCGTAACGGGCGGCTTCCGACATGGGCGTGTACTCTGAGGCATCTGGTGCGTATGGCAGCAACGTGTCGATTGTGTGCGACGGCTGGCGACCGTACAGAAGGAAGAAAGGGGAAAAACCGGTTGTGACTTGCGTAGCGGTGTTATACGCGTATGTCGCAAATGGAAGAACCAGGTCCCAGTTCGTTTGATCAGATGCGACATGTGTCGCAAGCATGTCGCCCAGTGTCCGATTAAACCGCTCAGTCAGACCGTTCGTTTGAGGGTGGTAGGCAGTACACGTCCGATGTACAATATTGCACTGGTGGAGAAGTGCTTGAATTACATCGGAGAGAAATACGCGGCCACGGTCACTGAGGAGTTCACGAGGAGGACCGTGTCGCAGCACAAAGCGATTGAGGATGAAGGAGGCGACGTCCTGTGCTGTCGCCGTAGGAAGAGCAGCGGTTTCGGCGTATCGCGTAAGGTGGTCGACAGCAACGATAGCCCATCGGTTTCCCGCTGTGGTCAAAGGTAAAGGTCCATATAGGTCAATTCCAACGCGGTCGAATGGGCCGTCTGGGCACGGAAGGGGCTGTAATGAACCTGTGGCAGGATGCGGTGGTTTTTTGCGTCGCTGACACTCGTGGCAGCCGCGAATGAACTTGCGGACAAAGCGAAACATTCCGCGCCAGTAGTATCTTTTGCGTAAACGTTCATATGTCTTGAAGACACCGCCGTGAGCACACTGCGGGTCGGAGTGAAAGGACGCGCAGATTGTAGAGCGCAGCGTTCGGGGGATCACTAGGAGCCACTTCCTACCATCTGGCGAGTAGTTCCGCCGGTACAAGAGGCCATCACGAATGCTGAAATGCGAAGCTTGGCGTCGCAGTAATCGAGTGGGCGAAAGGGTGGGTGCCTCGGATAAAACGTCAAGAAGCGAAGCGATCCATGGATCGTGGCGCTGTGCAGAGGACACGGCGGCGACGTCAAGAGCTGGCAGTGGTTGGTCTATAGTGGATATGGACGCAGTTTCGGTGGATAGCGGTGACCGCGACAGTGCATCAGCATCGGCATGCTTGCGTCCGGAACGATATATAACACGGATATCAAACTCTTGAAGTCGAAGAGCCCAGCGGGCAAGGCGACCTGACGGATCCTTCAGCGAAGACAACCAACATAATGCATGATGGTCCGTAACTACATCAAACGTGCGGCCATATAAGTATGGGCGGAACTTGACAAGCGCCCAGACTATTGCCAAGCATTCTTTCTCGGTGACGCTATAGTTTGACTCAGCCTTGGTGAGCGTTCTGCTGGCGTATGCGACGACATACTCTGTGAACCCAGGCTTTCGTTGTGCGAGAACAGCACCCAGGCCGACACCGCTGGCGTCTGTGTGAACCTCAGTTGCGGCCTTAGGATCGTAGTGGCGCAGTATAGGTGGTGACGTGAGGAGACGACGGAGGGTGGAGAAGGCTTGGTCACACTCAGAAGACCACGACGAGAGACTGGTGGCGCCACTTAAAAGTTGGGTCAAAGGCGCAATTATAGAGGCAAAGTTGCGCACAAACCGGCGAAAGTAGGAGCATAACCCTACGAAGCTTCTTAACTGCTTTATAGTCGTCGGTTTGGGAAAGTCGGTGACGGCACGTAGTTTAGCCGGGTCCGGAAGTACACCGTCCTTTGATACGACGTGACCGAGAATTGTAAGTTTTCGCGCAGCAAAATGGCACTTCTTCAGATTGAGTTGGAGCTGAGCGTTCTTCAGACAAGTCAGGACATGGTTGAGGCGTTCGAGATGGGTTGCGAAATCTGGCGCAAAGACAACAATGTCGTCGAGGTAGCAGAGACATATGTGCCACTTCAAACCCCGCAGAACCGAGTCCATCATGCGCTCGAAGGTGGCAGGCGCATTGCAGAGGCCGAAGGGCATGACATTAAATTCATATAGACCGTCAGGCGTGACGAAGGCTGTCTTTGAACGGTCGGCCTCTGCTAAAGGCACCTGCCAATACCCGGAACGCAAATCTAACGATGAAAAAAACTCGGCACCTTGTAAGCAATCAAGGGCATCGTCAATTCTGGGCAAAGGGTACACGTCTTTCCGAGTGACCTTGTTTAGGCGCCGGTAATCCACGCAGAAGCGAATCGAGCCATCTTTTTTTTTAACGAGAACCACAGGGGATGCCCACGGACTTTGTGAAGGGCGAATCACGTCGCGTTTAAGCATATCGTCAACCTGGTCGGTAATAACTTGACGTTCCGCGGTGGAGACACGGTACGGACGTTGTCGCACTGGTGAGTTGGAGCCGGTGTCGATGTAGTGAACAATGGTAGAAGTTCGGCCAAGGGCACGTTGGGCAACATCGAAAGACTCGCGGAACTGGTAGAGCAGCTGGAGAAGAGCAGAGCGTTCAGATGGCAACAGTCCGTCTGCGATCGACGAATTGAATAGGTCGGCAGCTGGTATATCAGAAGGGTTAAGAGCACTGACGGCGTCGAGGTCGCGTCGAGCGGAATCTTGCTGCACGGAAAAAATCTGTCCGATATCAATGGGTTGCACGCATCCAAGGGATTCACCGTTAAGCAGTTGGATGGGATACGGAAGAGGATTTGTGAGGCAGAGTGCGCTTGTTCCATTCGAAATAGACAGGGTCGAATAAGGCAGAAGAAGTGGCTTCCGACTTAGAAGGAGGCGTGATGGTTCAAAGAATGCAGCTTCGTCACATATGCTGTTGCAGAACACTGGGAGCAAAACAGCTGATGTCGGCGGAATTTCTGTGTCCTCTGTTACGACTAGTTTGTGGGCGGCTTGATGAATGTGGTTGTAGGGCGGGTCACACAAGGGGAAGAGCTCAAGTTCAGATCTGGCACAATCAATAACGGCGTGATTGCACGATAGAAAGTCCCAGCCAAGTATGATGTCATGCGAGCAGGATGAAAGGACGATAAACTCAACAATATAGTGTTCTTTAGCAATGATAAGTCGAGCAGTGCAGGCGGCTATAGGCCGAACAGGGTCTCCATTCGCTGTACGTAAGGGCATCATCTCAAGAGGCGTAGTCACTTTTCGCAGCTTGCGGCAAAGTTTGGCATCTATAACAGAAACGGCAGCACCGGTATCGACAAGAGCATACGCATGGGTGCCTTCAACAAAAACTTCGACAATATTCGACGGCAAATTTCGAGGACTTGAGCATTTCGACAGCGCAGTTCTTGCCTCTTGAACTGCGGGGGCTAGTTTCCCTCATTTTCAGGGGCTGGTCGACGACGCATGGGCGACAAGGAGCGGCGACGGGGTGAAGGTGAGCGACGAGACGTGGGTTGCGGATAGTCACGTGAAGACGTGCTTGTTTGGGGATCCGGACTTTCATAACGAGAGCGGGGACGATCCATGTAGTTCGGTGAACGGGCGTCTGAGTATCCTGGGGCACGACGATGGCAGTGTCGGGCGATATGACCAGGGCCGCCGCATGCAAAACAGATCGGCCGGTTGTCGCGCGTTCGCCAGGGATTTGCATTGATGGGAGCAGCCCATGTCACGGACGGCTGAGTCGGGGCTGCAGCATACGACACACCACGGAACGGTGAGCGCTGTTGTAGCTGCTGCCGCTTTACTACCTCAGCGTAACTAAGAGGCGCGGCGACAGGATGCTGCTGAATGGGCACCGGCGTGGCCTCGGAAATCTGTTCTTGAATGACATGTCGAAGCACGGGAGCCAACGGGATTGGTTGCTGCAGTTGCTGCTGCTGTGGGAGCTCCTGACGTTGAGCAAACGGCAGGAGAGACAACTGACGGGCCACCTCCTCACGCACAAAGTCTTTCATTTGTGCGAGAAGGTATGACTGGTCAGGCACGACGTCCAGGGCAGCGAGTGGTTGGTTGTACGTCTGAGGTGAACGTCGGGTGAGAGCTCGCTGCCTTCTCAATTCGTCATAGCTCTGGCACAGGGTTACCACCTCAGACACAGTGCCAGGAGACTTCGCAAGAAGCATTTGAAAAACATCGTCGTCGACACCCTTCATAATATGCTGTATTTTGGTACTTTCGCTCATTGAGGCATCGACGCGCCTGCAGAGATCGATTATGTCCTCAATATAGGCGGTAAAAGTTTCATTGGGTTCCTGTGCCCGTGTGCGCAGCCGTTGTTCGGCGCGTAACTTCCGCACGGCAGGGCGACCGAAAACGGCAGATATTGCCTCCCTGAAAGCGGACCAGTTCTCAAATTCCGATTCGTGGTTCGTATACCACAGCTTCGCCACGCCAGCCAGGTAAAAGTTCGCGGTACTCAACTTAGCAGCGTCATCCCACTTGTTGGGTCCACTAACTTTTTCGTAGGACGACAGCCAGTCCTCGACGTCCTGGTCTTCCGTACCCGAAAAGACCGGGGGGTCTCGCTGGCGAACCAGGCCGGGGCAAACAGTGGCCGGGAGAGGTGGCGGCGGTTGGGTAGCGTCAGCTGGCATGGTCGAGTGCAACGTGCGGGATCGGAGTTCCAGGGTGCCGGCGATGTGCGTACCCAGCACGATCCACCAAATGTAAAGAGGTTTATTGGGCGAATCCAACAAACAGGCGGCAGCTCGGAACAGTAGGCAGGGAGAACAAGATGGTGGTGTCCGAACGCCAATCTCGTGCCTTCTCCTCGTGATGATGATCGCCGGGATGTCCTTCTCTTCATTTCTTCATTATAGGCCTAACGTTAAGAGACAGGAAGAGAGTGGTGTGAATGAGAGAACAAACGGGGATAGCCGTTATTCTAGTCGACATTAAGCGGAAAAAGTAAAGCTGGGTAGGCTATGTAATGCGTAAGAAGGATAACCGGCGGACCATTAGAGTTGCAGAATGGATACCAAAAGAAGAGAAACGCAGTCGGGGACGGCAGAAAATTAGGTGGAGTGATGAAGTTCGGAAATTCGCAGGGGCAAGTTGGAATCAGCTGCAGCAAGACCGGGGTAATTGGAGATCACAGGGAGAGGCCTTCGTCCTGCAGTGGACATAAATATAGGCTGATGGTGATGCTGATGATGACAGGGTACCTATTACGCGGGCCCTCTATTTTCGTTTTAATTCACGCTTTGGGTCAACATTAGACAAGGAAAATGAAAATTCCAGCAGAGCCCACCTCACGCTGAATGTCGACGTGAGCTCGGACGCGACGCACCGCGTAGCCCCCGCACAGGCACGTCATGTATGAAGCGTGTAAGCAGCAGGCGCGTAGCCAGGGGTTTTCTTTCCGGCGCGGGGGGGGGGGGGGGGGGGGAGGGCTCAGCTTGTATACGCGCTCTCGGTGGTTTCTAAGAACCTTTCATGTTATTTTTGTGTCGTGTTCTTGGCGCTGCTTATTGTGTTTATGTAATGCCAAGTGTAGTTGTAAACTGGACAAAAATCGCAATTCCGTGCAGTGCAAATCCGGGAACGTGATGCACGCACAGGCCCCTTGTGCAGGCATTACACTATGCGGCTATAGTTCCGTGTCATTGCTTGCTTCATAGCAACGTATGCATTATGATGAGAGTGTATGTAATCCACAATGGACTGATGTAGAATGCAAGACTGGGATTTTTTGATCGGTTGTTTTTATCCAGCACGAAGTAAATAAAACAACAAATATTTTGTTCGTACTAGCATTCTAGATCCGAACATCAGCATCGAAAGCAAGGCCAATCGAGCTCATTCTATACAGTCAATATCAAAACACTGCAGGTACGCGACATGTAGCACAGGTTACTCCTTAAAAAATGCAGACGAGGAATGATGCACACAAGCAGTTCTTTCATACAAGCAATAATCTCGCGCAAATATCAACGCAAAACACGCACACAACACGCACAAGAACATCAGTAAGTTATATTAGAGAGCTTGGGGATTTAGAGTTCTATAAGTACGGTTATCTTCTGCGTTTTATAAAGGGCAATAACTCAAACCTTTTCTTTTCTCGCACACAAGAAATCAGATGTCCGTTGATCAGTGCAATCAGGATTGAACTAGAAGTGTAAAAGGTATAGAATGGACTCGGCCCCACATAAAGCCCCGGCATCTACTCGAGTGTCTCATTTCAGGAATCGCCGGCTGTTTGGGCGAAGGCGCGAGTACGAGCGGGTGCGAGAGAAAACCTGGGGTCATTTGCTGCTTGAATGTCTAACTTTGCCTAGATACTGCGAATAAATTTCTTTCCTCGTTTAGGATGCGTTTGTCCCTAGGCGTGCCGGCATTACAGAGTGAGGACGTGTGTTCGTTGGTTATCTCTGTGTCTAAAGGTACGTGGAACGTGCGCGAATCCCAGTAGCTAAATGGTACGTCGGACAGACTTTCTCACGCCGGCGACGATCGTTCCGAGTCAGTCGATCATGCCGGATTATGCCTTTCTCGCGTCTGGCGGCACTCTACCTTCAAAATAACATAACTAATTTTCCCGGAGGTTCCCCCCCCCCCCTGGGCCAACACCACCTGGATAGCACAAGGCCTGTCCACTCCGATCCATGACGTGATGCTACTTGGCCGGAAATTTCCATTGCCAAGTCTTGCGAGACGAAAGCGGTGGCGTCAAAATCACCAATGCTTACTCGGGTACATCCCCATTAGATTCTGTGGCAGTCGGGCCAGGTAGCATGACGCCATGGATCGGAGCGAATAGGCCTTGTGCTATGTAGGTGGTGTTGCCTGGGCACACCGCGCTATCTAGCGGCGCTGCTAGACAGCGCATCTAGCCGCAGCATGGCGCGTGTGTGAATATATATGACGCGGGTTTGATATCGCATGGCACCAGACAAATAGATAATTATTTTCTTGTGGTTGAAGAGTAGCAGATAACCAGTGACCGAAGTTGTATTCCAAGTGGTTCATCGGAGAGCAGCAAATCGCCATACTTTGCCTGATACCAACATCACTATAGAATACATGACGCATCCTTCAGCGATGAGACATCGAACTGCAAGTGGGAATGGTCGCGGTACCGCAAAAGTAATCTCACAGTTACATAGTGACCAGCGCAATGGAGCATCTGCAACACGGCAGGCACTGTTTCCTTCTTCTCTGCCATGTTTTAATATGCACATAGAGCTCCGCAATCTTCTAAATAGTTCGCTGAAGTACAGTATACTTACAGTAGCTCTGCACCGGGGCATTCAAGCGGACTTTGTGCAGTGGAAGAATGTCATGCGAACCTGGGATCAATGGCGAATCTGGTGATCCGCAGATTTTCTTGTGGTCGCTATTAAGCGATTGATGTTGTTTTGAAGCTTCACCCGCTTTAATTGCGGTATGTTTGTGGCGAACCACTTTCACGCCAAACTTGGGTCGCTCGGTATTCGGTACTCGGTTTGTGCCTGAATAGACAACTTGGAAGAGTTTCTTATGTAAGTGACAACAGGCAAGTTTCTAATCTTAGCGAAATAGCACCAGCCTTCTGCGTATCTTACGGCCATGGGTATTGGCCAGGACGTAACGGAACATGCAAAATTTAGTCGCTGGAGCAAGGTAATTCATTGGTCAAGCTATCGTCGTATGATGCCACCGTCACACACACACGCGGGGGTCACGCAAACAAATGCTTGCGTTGTACAAGCACGTTGGTTCTTCTGTTGGTGCTTTGCATAATCCCAAACAAAAGCTCGATAGCCACATATGTGCAAAATGTTTCGCATAATATCGATTCCCACAGTCCACGGGAGCTGCATAATTACCGAAATCATTCGTTGCGTCGTTTTATTAAATACCGAAACACAAAAGATGTTGGGTTGCCACTCAATTCCGGTGATTTTTCTGCAGAGTTTATTCTGATGGAGCAAGCGGTCATCGACATGCTGTTCATCTTCGATACGATTTCGACGAAGGTAAGAAGGTGTCAGTTTGCTTTCCACACAAATTCTTAAAGAACTTATCAAGAAGTACCACAACCATTGCAGCGTTTGAAGTCAATGACTGCGAAAACAATCTGTACCAATTTGTGCACGCCTCAGCGAAACAACACGTGTACGTATATAAAGGTGTATTTAATTCTTATAGCGCAACCTGACACTGTACCGCTTGGCTGATAAAATGTCAGAAAAAAAGGCGACTCGGCGATCCGCAAGCCCTTGGAGACAGCTATATATGGTAAAAAATAATTACTGCGTCGTAAACCTGGCAGGCTTAATGTGCGAAGGAAATGGGAATACTTGAGATGAAGCATGAGGATATTGAGCGAGTAAGAGGCATGTATGATGTCATGTGCCACTACTTGCGCCGCAACTTCTAAAACGTGTCACATATTTTCTCGCTTTCGCCAGCTTCGCTTTACCGACCACCATTTTTTATATAGCGTCACTTCTTTTTAGCCCATTAACAGTTTCGGTTTATTAACCTGATAATCACTTTATTTGACAACATTTTCGGCTGGCTACTAAAGTGAAGACGTGCGGATTCATTATGGCGAGCTTCTTCAGGGACGCACCTTTTGGTGTGACAGAGGTACGTTGTGGATATGCTAGCTGGTATCGTCCGCAAGTATTATACGAATAGCCTCCTGAGACCCCTTGTACAAAATAAAGCACATTGCCTTCAATCCTTCTTTTCTAATTGATTCGGTAAAGATTACTCCAAATAAGAATGCAGAATCGTCACTGGAGTTCTCTAGGTATGTATAAGCAAACCTGCAAACGTAACAAGGATGGCTTGGTGGGCTAGTTGGTGAAACATCTAAAAGGTAGTAACAGCTTACACAGAGGGAGATAGAGTGAAGAACAGGACACAGCGCTAGTTGTATCCTGTTTACGCCCAAATTTAAGTTGGCCCACTCCAAAGTTAAGGTTGCCAATACCCGCTTGCTTGCGTTCGATGTCTCAAATTTGCTCGGCGGCGTGGTTAGCAGCATCCGGCCGCCGTTTCCACTTGCGATTCTTCAAAACTTTATTGTTTCAAAATTACATCTGTCCGTTACGTAGGACAGTGAATGGCTCACACCCCTTTAGGAATTGGTCATACCCCCGTAAACGCGGCCTCCCCATTACGACGACAGAACAGAAGTGAAATTGTATGCTGGAATGATGAGCGGCGACGGAGCCAGCTGTGGAAGAAGACGACGACTACGAACGCGGGAACAATGGCAAGAGTGCGTTCGCGCGGTTGCGTCGAGGTGCGCCGGGGTTCTAAGTGCGCGTAAACTGACGAGTCACGGCCGACAGGTCGCAGCCATGGCTGCCGCGTCGCGTTCTCCTTCGTGACAAGTGCAGCATGCAGTTCCTAGTGACAGCGTTTCTGGCGCTGAGTCAGAATGATCTTCTTTCGTATACTTCGATGCGTACGATGTAGACATGCGCGAAATGTCTCGAAGATTATGTACTACCGGAAATGATCGCTCGAGAACATCGTCCCTTTGGTTTTTCTTCGGGCGGCATCGCGACTTATAGTACTTAGTCATCCAGAGAAAGCGTTTGCCAAGCAGATCTTGCACAGGTTGAAATTTAGCTTGTGCAACTTCATCAGCTGCAGTTTACATGTTTCTGCGCGATGGCTCTGCCGTGTCGCACTTTCCTGCTGAACCGCGGTGCACGCATGGGCTCTGAAAGCTGGGATAAGAAAGATATTTTCGGCATACCTCTACTCACCGTTGTGTATGGCACAGTCATCGCTCTTGTACGCATTCGTGTTCTAAAGCCTGAAGGACACGCAACGCGTCGGCATACCTGAAACAGCTAAAATCACTTGCGCGACGAGACCGGAGAGACTGTCATATGTAAGAGGCCGCCTGCGGCGCGAAAAAGAAGAAGAGCACGTGAAGCACGGTGTTCGGAACGGCACGAGCTCTCGAGGCGCGTGAGCCGAGGCGTGATTGAGGGACGAACGGCGCTGTCTGGCGATTATCGACGTGGCTCCGGGCCAGGAAGGTCGCATCGCCAGCTCCGCACTGGCGACGGGAGACTTGGGGGTCTGGCTGAGTCCGTGACGTTGGCCGTCCAAGGCGTGGCCGTCGACCTCGGCAAGTTCGGGCGAGGCTCCTGGACGAGCTGCAGCTCCTCACGGCAGGACCAGGCACCCTAGAGAGGCTCCCCCTTCTGCGGCAGACCGGCACGATTGATTCTCCTCGGGACGCCACGTCGGCACTCTTGAAGGAGTTGGGACGCGTCCCGACGCTAGGCCTAGGCAGGTGGGCCTAAGCTACGGCGACCGCCATTGCGGACGAGCCGACGAGCTCATCACCGATGAAGCACCGGCGAGCTCCCTACCGATAAAGAGACGACGCGCCGACGGCAAGGCAAAAGCATCAACGAGTACACCTACTGCTGGAGAAAAAGGGCCGACGAGCTTCGGACTCAGACAAACGTGCAACGACGAACGCAGCAAGGTGACTCTTATTTGTAGCGTCGCAGAGATAAGACAGGGTTGCCTGACTTTGAAGAGTTAGCCGCCACGGACGCGCATAGGCGCCAAGTAGAACGTTTTGTATATTAGGCTGTGTACATTAGTTTGTATCTTGATTAGTCTTTCTTCCCGTAGTGTGCTTGATTTTTAGTTTTGGTTTTGAGTGTGCGTGTTAGTAAAAAATCTCTTTGCTGTGTCGCCATCCGTCTTCCTTCTCCACCTCTTTCAACACCCGCACGCCTCCGAAATCGGTGACGAAAAACACATCACAGAGACACTTGCGCATGTTGAGCAAGCGATGCTGCGACGCACCTGGGTGCCTAGACTTAGCTGAGAGATCAGCAGTCGCGTACAGTTCTCCACCCTTCACCATTTCAGCATCGCTACCGCTTACCGTCAGGTGCACGCAAACAAATGCTTGCGCTGTACAAACACGTTGGTTTTTCTGTTGCTTTGCAGAATCCCAAACAAAAGCTCAATAGCCAGATATGTGCAAAATGTTTCGCATAATATCGATTCCCACAGTCCATGGGATCTGCATAATTACCGAAATACTCAGGCAGTATTGAAAAGCTGCTAACAAGGATACTAGAAAATTACCAGCACCACGGCTTTGCCAAGAATACGTTGATAGTATATTCTTAGTGTATAGCTTTCCTAGCAAAAACTACGAATTTTCGCTTAACAAAATACAGAATTCTGTCTCTTTCGTGCAGAACAGTGCAGCCACTGTAATATTACGGCTGAAATGCGGTAAAGCTTTAAACGGGCAGCACTTTCCGTGTTTTAGCAGAAGTGCTTGCCGTATTTTTTAATGACATATTTTCAGTATTTTACCTGCAATTCCTCTGTATAATGACGGAACTGTTTTACAGTGTACGCTTCACCAGCAGGCCTGAGTCGTAGGGTTGTTGCCAAGGGGACGACGTTATTCGGCGCGAAGCGCGGGGAGGGGGGGGGGGGGCTTAAACAGGTTCTAGCTTTAGCGGCCGCAGGTTAATGAATATTGACACGTTGTTACATGCGAATGTGCTGTTTTGTATGCTTCCCCATTACGGAATCTGTATCGGCCCGCTGTGATCCCATTTGAATGGAAGTTAAGCCCATGTTTTCGTGAGTCTGCATTGCCATCGGCTAGGAACGAACGGTACTCCTCCTTTTGCCTAGGTACTCCTCCGTAGTACCAAGGTGAAGTCCCCGAATTTCTCTCTGGCAACTCAAACATGCGCACAAGTATCGGGCAAAGGCAGTGCAACTCTCGCGTGTGTGCGCCTTGACAAAGCAGACACTGATACGCCCCCTTACGCGCGCGAAACGTCCGCGCTCGCCCTCCCCGCCTTCCTCCCCTGGGCGCGCGAAAAGACGCCACCACAACAGTATATATCAAAACGTTTATTAAAAATAACAGGTGTAGGGAGCGGGTGGGTGGAGCCCCTAGTCCAGGGCTCCACTGGCTTGAGCGGTCCGCCGTGCCTGGTCGAGGAGAGCTAGTTGCATCTCCCGATCCTCGCTGGCGAGCCAAGTCTCCCACTGCTCCTTTCCGGAAAGTTTGCCGGCTATTTGCGGTGTATTAATTTTGGGTGGCCTGTTCTGGCAATCCCACGTAATGTGGGCTAGAGTTGGCTGGCCTCCGCACCACGGACAGTGAGCGCTGTAGAATGGGGGGTGAATGACATGTTTCAAATAAAGATTTGGATATGTGTGCGTCTGTATTCGGCGCCAGTCGTAAGAGTCCCGCCCGGATAGATCAGGGTGTGGTGGACTGTACTTTCGTCGCTCGCGCCGTTGGTACTCAAGGATGTCTCGTGGTAAGAAGGGTTTTTTTCTGAAGAGTGGTCGGCCGCTCGGTTGACAAAAGCACTGAGCTGCGCCGTCCACTCTCTCATTGCCATCGAGTCCTATGTGACCCGGGCACCAGATGATCATGTGGTTCTGCGTTAGGTTGGATCTTAATAGGTGAGTGGTGCTATGGGGTATCCTCCCGGTGAAGAATAATCTACATGCGACTTGGGAATATGTAAGAATTATCGACGATTTTCCCAGAGCGTCCTTAGCTTTTATAGCTAGCGCGATGGCTGAAGCTTCTGCGGTATTCGCAGATGCGACTCGAGCCGTGGCGCAAGTCAGAAGCCCTTGATCTGCGGCCGCTCCTACTACTGCGAGGGCGTACTTATAAGTACTGCATCGAGCGACATCTGTGTAGAGCGTATCCGGATTTCTACCGAATTGCTGCATTAACTTGCGTGCTCGTGAACTTCTACGACCCCGGTGGTATTTGGGAGTCATGTTTTTGGGGATTGGGGCAACTATGATCTTTTCACGAAGGACTTTAGGTAGAGATTCCAGTTCTTCTCCCGCATACTGTGGACGAGCGGGGTAACCAACGCGGCAGAGTAATGTTCTGCCAGTGGAGGTTAAGCTAAGCCTCTCCTGTTGAGACATGAGCACCGCTGCGCATAGCTCCTCGTAGTTGTTATGTATTCCTAGGGCCACCAAGCGTTCAGTGGAGGTTCCCTGTGGTAGGCCGAGAGCCGCTTTGTACGACGTTCTGATTAACGCATCTAGGGCATTTAGTTCAGTTTTCGTGGGGTACTGGAAAGGGAGACTATATGTGATACGACTTAGCACAAAAGCCTGAACGAGCCGGATCGTCTCAGTTTCCTTGAAACCTTTTCGGTGATAAGTTACTCTACGAACCATGCGGGAGATCTGTTTCACCGTAGTTCTAAGAGTTTTAATGGTGTGGTCCACTCGTTTGTTGCTTTGCAGCCACAGTCCGAGGACTCGCATTTTCTGGACCTCCCTTACCTGGCTGTCTCCTATAGAGAGGTTTACCGGCTCTTGAGTTTGACGGCCTCGACCTCGGATCCTGATACATTCTGATTTATCGGGAGCGCAGCTCGTTCCGCTGCTGCGAGCGAAGGTTTCAACAGCGGTCGCTGCTTCTTGCAGGAGTTGTTCTTTTTGTCCTAAAGAGCCGCCGGTGGCCCATAGCGTAATGTCGTCCGCATATAACGCGTACCCGAGCCCGGGTATGGCGTCGAGTTTTTTGGCTAAGCGCCTCATGCCGATGTTGAAAAGAAGGGGCGAGAGTATCACCCCTTGTGGTGTACCTCTATTGGGCATGGGAAAAGAGTCTCAGCGTGTAGTGTAAATACCTATTGTCGCGATGCGAGAAGTCAGGAAAGAGCGGACGTAGTCATAGATTCTTTCTCCACAACCGATGTCATTCAGCTCAGATAAGATTAGTTCATGTGACATAGTGTCGAATGCACTTTTAAAATCAAGAGCGAGGACGAGATGTTCTGTACCAACCGTGGTGTTGCAAAGGACTTCTTCCCGAAGTAGCAGGAAAACATCCTGAGTTGACAAATGTTGGCGAAAGCCGAATATGTTTGTGAAAGCCGAATATGTTTGTGGGAAAGAGGCTGCGGTCTTCAATGTAAGACGTGAGACGCATGTGAATCACCTTCTCAAATAATTTTCCAAGACAGGAAGTTAGTGATATCGGTCTGAGATTTTGTAGATCATGAGGTTTTCCTGCTTTCGGAATAAGCACAATTTTGGCCTCCTTCCACTGTTGTGGAACCACGTCCCTCTCCCATACCTGTTCATTAAAATATCGAGTAAGCTGCTCTAGGTGTTCTTCACTCGGGTTCCGGATCATAGCATTTGTGAGTTGATCCGGTCCTGGAGCAGTATTTCTCTTCGCAGCTTGCGTTGCCGCAAAGAGTTCTGCTTTAGTTATCGGTGCGTCGAGCACTGCGTTTTCTTGCCCTTTGTATGGTAAGATGCATGGGGGAGTGGTTACCTCTCCTACGTACTTATCTTTGAGCTTAGTGAGGAGGGCCTGTTCTGTTCCCGGAAATTCTCCGACAAGTTTTTGAAGGGTGCGGTTCGTGGCCGTTTTGGTTTTTCCTGGTTCCATTATGCTGCGAAGTATTGCCCATGTCTTGGAGGTGTGTAACGTTTCGCGAAGTGAGTCGCAAAAACTCGCCCAACTCGCTGTCTCTAACTGCTGTGCGTAAGCGTTTGCCCGCTCGGAGATTTCGGCGATTCTATAGCGCAGTTTGCGATTAAGTCGCTGTTTTTTCCATCGCTTGGTTAGCCCCCTTCTGCCTTCCCACATATGCAGCAGATGGCTGTCAACTACCGGCGTTTCCGCTGTGAGCGCTATCCGCTTAGATGTTGCTTTATGAGCGTCGCGTATGTGCGTTGCCCAGTCTTCAGCGTACTCGGGTAATATCTGCGGCATGGGGACTTTGCGATAATTTACCCAATCCGTGATCACCACATGCCCACAGGCTCGTTGAATTTTGGGAGAGCCTACCGACACGCTGAGAATGAAATAGTCACTGCCTAGATTTTCTTCTAGGTTGGTCCAGAATACCTCGTCGACATTGTTTGTGAATGTAAGATCTGGAAAGGTGTCTGCGCTGACGCTGTTACCTAATCTCGTCGGGTTTTGAGGGAGAATGATGAGTTGGAGGTCATATGCTTCGACCGGTTGCTCGAGCTCCCGGCCTTTGGGGGTGTCTGTTCGGTAACCCCAGCTGGTGTGAGGGGCATTGAAGTCCGCAAGAAGCAGTAGTCGATCCTGGGTGCTGGAGTGAGCCTTGACATACCGAATGAGGGCCTCAAAATCAGCCCTTTTTTCTTTAGGTGGGCTATACACATTCGTGATTATGGTTCTTGCTTTGCTGTGCTTCTGCGGTAGTATTGTTACGATTTGGTGGTTGATGCTGCTAGTCGCCAGATAATCTATACTGGTTGCTATGTCCTTGAGCACCATCGTCGCAACCTTAGGGTAATCTGGGTGGGATATCGCGTAGTAGCCAGTTAATTTGACCGGCTTGCTACCGATCTCTTGTAAACAAATTACATCAGGTTTGACTGGCACAGTGTTAATGTATTGCTGTAGAGCAGCCGCCCTTTTGTGGAAGGTGCGGAAGTTCCATTGCCAGACTTGGAGATATTCATGGTGTGCTCGCGTTTTACTCTGTCACATGTAAGAGGCCGCCGGCCGACGGTGGTGAGCTCGTCGGTATCTCGTCGGTGATGTGCCCGTTAGCGATGGCGTTCGCCGTAGCTTAGGCCCACCTGCCTAGGCCTAGCGTCGGGATGCGTCGCAACTTCTTCAAGAGTGCCGACGTGGCGTCCCGAGGAGAATCAAACGTGCCGGTCTGCCGCAGAAGGGGGAGCCTCTCTGGGGTGCCTGGTCCTGCCGTGAGAAGCTACAGCTCGTCCAGGAGCCTCGCCCGAACTTGCCGAGGTCGACGGCCACACCTTGGACGGCCAGCGTCGCGGACTCAACCAGACCACCAAGTCTCCCGTCGCCAGAACATAGCTGGAGATGCGACCTTCCTGACCCGGTGCAACGTTGAAACTCAACGGGCAGCGCCGTTCATCTCTCGACTATGCCTCGGTTCGTGCGCCTCGCGCGCTCGCGCCGTTCCGAACACCAGGCATCGCGTGCTCCTCTTCTTTTTCGCGCCACCGGCGGCCTCTTTCATGTGACATAGGCCCCCTCTTCAAGAGTTTTTTCTCAAAAAAACTGCTCACTCTTGGCGTTCAGGTGATGACTGTGACTCCTCGTAGTGACATTGGTGCTGGTTCATTGAAGACTCGATGCACTACACAACACCACACTGTTGCGCACGGTTCACCAGACGCACTGTTCACCGCGTTTAAGAGTTCACTTTATGCACATTTCACCTATGTATTCACCTTAGTCCCGTCTGCGTTATATTTCACAGTCTCAATTGTCAATCGCCCTACTCATGAAGTCCGCTCCCACATTTTGTCTGCCTTTGATATATTGTATATGGAAGCAATACTCTTGCAAGGTGAGGCTCCATCTCATTAATCTACCATTTGTCAGTTTAGCTTTGCTCAAAAACTGTAGTGGTTGGTGATCTGTTTGCACCTGAAATTGTTTGCCGAATAGATATATGTGAAACTTTTTCACAGCCCAAACGAGAGCTAGGCATTCCTTTTCTACTGTAGAATAATTTTGCTCAGCCTTATTTAGTCGCCTACTAGCAACAAACACGGGACGGAGTTTTTGTTCTTTCTCTTGCAAAAGTACTGCTCCTAACGCTTTGTCTGATGCGTCTGTGCGAAGCACGAACTCTTTCTGTGTATCCGGTGCTAGAAGAACCGGCGGATGTGCCAAACTGTTCTTTAACATCTCAAAGGCCTTCTGATGTCTATCTTCCCATTCTACTATGTTGCTCGCTCCCTTCTTTGTTAATTCTATCAGAGGACCTGCCACTTCAGCGTAATGTGAGATGAACTCTCTATAGAACCCTGTCAAACCTAGAAACGATTGCACCTGTTTCTTAGTCCGTGGTCTGCATACCGCTTGAATCTTCTCCAGCGTATCCTCCCTGGGTGCAACCATGCCCATTCCTAACTTGTGCCCTAAGCATTCTACAGCAGCATAACCTAACTCACATTTGGTGGGTTTGATTGTCAATCCTGCATCCTTGATTCTTATTAGTAACTGTTCCAGGGCTAGGAAATGTTCTTCCCACGTGTCTGTGGCAACTAAGATGTCGTCAACATAGTGCTCGACATGCGGCACACCATTCAACACTTGTCTCATCAACCTCGTAAACACAGCTGCTGCAGTTTTCAATCCGAACGGCATATATCTAAATTGAAATAATCCCTTCGAACATGTGAATGCAGTTTTCCTTTTGGACGTTTCCTCCATTGGTATTTGCCAATACCCCTTTGCCAGGTCGAGCTTTGAGAAATATTTCTTCTTAGCTACCCTTGCCACCACTACATCTATTCTGGGTATTGGTTCCGCATCAGTTTCTAGCACGTTATTGAGGCGCCTGAAATCCACGCATACCCTGTTGGAGCCATCTGCTTTTTTAACCACCACTAGAGGTGCGTTATAGGGAGAGTTTGCCCTTTCAATGATGCCTTGTTTCAGCATCTCTTCAACCTCCCTCTCTATGGTTTCCTGCATTGCCAGCGGTATAGGGTATTGTTTTACATGTACTGGCTCTTCTGTGGAACACTGTAGCCAGTAGCGCACCCAGAATTTCTGCCAGGGGGGGGGGTTGACAGTTTGCCAATACCATCTAACCAGCACTAATTTCGATTACTTCACGGCAAATTGTCAAAAAATGCGCTTTTTGCGAGTGTGCAGACGATTGCGCGTCTTACATCTTAGTTGCAGTACTCAAATGTGTAAGGAAAGAAAAGGGGTTAAACAAAGGGGGGGGGGGTTAAGTCGGCCTCAGGGGGGGGGGGGTTACAACCCCCGAATCCCCCCCCCCGTCGGTGCGCCACTGACTGTAGCTCACACTGTACTACATTCGTCCGCCCCGGTAAATCTGAAAACACTACTTCAACGTTGTGTATTAGCGCTTTCAGCTCTTTTGTTTGTTTATTTGTTAGGGCTGGATTTAACTTGACGCTCTCCACACCCATAGTCTTCTTATCAACATACGTTGGTACCTCGCCATGGTCATTCTCCTCCGCGATTACCATACAAACTCTAGCTCCTGCGTCATTCTCCCCTTTTCCGGTTTCTTCTCTATCTTCATATTTCTTCAACATGTTAGTTTGAAACACCTTTCTGTGACCCTGTACCTCAATTTCATAATCCAACTCATTCTTCTTCTGCGTCACCATGAAAGGTCCCTTCCACTGCATCAAAATTTTATTATGGTCTGTGGGGAGCAGCACTAACACCTTATCTCCCGCTTCTAATCTCCTAGACACTGCTTTGCGGTCATAATATTTCTTCTGAGTTTGTTTAGCCTGCGCTAACTTCTCATGGGCCAACTTACACGTCTCCTCCAACCTGTTCCTCAGCTCCAACACATAGGTATAGGTCGTCTTTTCCTCACTACCCAGTTCTTCTTTAGTCCACAACTCCTTGAGAATAGTTGTCGGCCCTCTGACTGCTCTGCCATAAATCATCTCGAATGGAGAAAATCCTATGCTGGCTTGTGGTACCTCTCGGTACGCGAACAAGAGCGCTGGCAAGTATCCCAGTCTTTTGGCCTCTCCTGACACATCCTCCTAATCATTGTTTTCAATGTCCCGTTAAACCTTTCCACTAACCTATTCGCCATTGGATGGTACGGGGTAGTTAGCTTTTGATCTATGGATAGCAGCCTGTTTATCTCTTTCATAACTTCCGATGTAAAGTTAGAGCCCCTGTCACTTAAAATCTCCTTTGGAACGCCGTACCGGGAAAACATCTCTAATAATGCTTCGGCCACCTGAATCGTGTCTACCGTCTTAAGTGCTACCGCGTCAGGATACCTAGTGGCAACATCCACTAACGTGAGCACATATCTGTTACCTTTCCCGGATGTGGGACTAATGGGTCCTACAATATCAATCGCTACTCGGTGAAATGGTAGCTCAACAATAGGCATCTTTCCTAACGGTGCCTTTCCTACACGACCCTTCGCCACCGTCCTTTGACATATCGCAGGACCTGACGTATCTCTTCACGTCGCTTTGTACTCCAATCCAGAAGAACTCCTCTGTAATTCTCGCCAACGTGCTCCCTATCCCTTGATGTCCTGTCATCACACTGTCATGTCCTATCTTCATTACTGTTTCTCGCAGTTCCTTTGGGACCATTAATTGCTGAACCTCTCTTCCTGAATTGAACACACACCTCCGGTATAATAAGTCGTTCTTCTTGAAAAACTCCGCCACGTTTCGACTTCTTTGTCTTCGTACTACTTCCCCTATCTTCTGTACACACTTCTGAAATGATTCATCTTTCTCCTGTAATTCCTTGAACTCAGCGACCGTTATGCTCAACCCCTTAATGTTCGTGACCGGTAATGGTTTTAAGGGCTTAGTACTCTTACTCCTGGCTCACGTTTGTACTGCCGCTGCTACCTCTACCTCAAGTTACTCCTCTCATAGCGTTTCGGGTTTCCCTCTCTTCTCTAAATCTTCTGTCCTCTTCCAGTTAGGGTCTGGGTCATCCGCCCTTCTCACCCCTGATACATTCCCCAACATCAAGTCAAACAGAGGATCTTCTACACACCTAGCTGTGACCAATCCCGTAAAAAATGGTGTCGAAACTTGAATTTGCGCCTCTGGCAAATACTTAACGGACCTGTCCGCCAAAATGACTGGTTTGAAATAGCCGGTCATGTTCTCGGATGGTACCAGACTTTCCCTAACCAATACTGTGTTCGCCCCCGTGTCTCTCAAAACTGTGGCCCTGCGTCCTTGAACTTCTCCCTCCACCACGGGCATGTTCTTTTCTCTCGGCTCACCCTCTTTACCTTTCATCATACATGCAGCTTTGTCTGCGTATCCTGATCTGCATTCGTGCGCTCCATGCCCTCTCTTTTGACATAGCTGGCAGACCACTGGTGGACCACGTCTACTATCCTTCACC
>NC_051160.1:109948706-109989260 GCF_013339745.2 Dermacentor silvarum | reverse complement strand
AATTTAACTTCTCAATGAACCTAGCCCGCGTGCGTTTGTGCCTGACTTTTTGGGAAAACATTTTGCCATAACCAGTGTGACGTCGATTCACGCCGCGGTCGGATTTTTTTTTTAGGCGGGCCGGCAATCAGGAGCAAGATTAAGTATTGAATGTAGCGACACACCAGTAAAGGGCAGAATTAGAACCCAAAGAGTAAGGCAAAGACGCACAAAGGATAAGAATTGAGAAGGTAATTTGTTACATTAACATGCAGGGTGGTCGAAAGCAGGAAAAATGGCTGGAAATTCAAACTCAGCTGAATGACGAAGCTAGTACCGTGTACGCCTTGACCGAAACGCATCTACGAGATTTGGAGCAGCCGCCTTATGGCAATTTGTATGGGAAGGGTGCAACAGAATGACCGGATCAAGGAAGGCGGAGGCGTAGGCATACTAATTAGGCGAGGTCTGAAGTGGCAGAGGGTAAAATGGACATGTAAGGAGCATTTATGAGTT
Organism: Dermacentor silvarum; assembly: GCF_013339745.2. Taxonomy (NCBI): domain Eukaryota; kingdom Metazoa; phylum Arthropoda; class Arachnida; order Ixodida; family Ixodidae; genus Dermacentor; species Dermacentor silvarum. Next base: position 109,988,765 of record NC_051160.1, on the reverse strand, counting down.
AGCGGCACATATCAAGGCAAAAGAAGTAGTTGGGAGTAACTTACCTATGGACATGTAGTGATGGCAGATTAAGAAAAAGGAATTGGTTGATTGCATTATAAGCGATATTAATGAGTACAATAAATCTGGCTAGGTGATATTAGCGGGAGATTTGGACGATTTAGACGGACATACTGATTACAATGGTTCTCAAGTTCTGGGTCTGTGCGGTGAATATAACATTATAGTAGTTAACAGGCAGTGTAATTGTCATAGACAGGTAACGCGGCAATAAAACAGGTAAAGAGGAAGTAATGTATCGACTACGCCTATTCTCAGAAATGTCTAGGAACTACTAGACCAAATGATAATATGCGAAAATGGAAAAATGGCCTGGTAGTGATCATAGACGGTAACATTCAGTTTGGAAGACATACTAACGCAAAACACGAATCATAGCGTCACAATTTCTGAACATGAATGAAAAGCAAATAACAGAGATAGCAAAAATGTCGCAGTTTCGCCCGAAAGGCGAAGGATCGATTGCGATAGCGAATTATTAGACAGCTATACGAAATAAGGATAGCAACGTTATCGGCCGCATAAAATTGGAAATAGTCGCTTACTAACTAAATAAACAAGCCGGTGTCACGCGCGCACAGGTAAATATGAACAATCTCGCTCGATGATCGCGGGAGCTCTTGAAAACGCTGGAGTGATAAAGCGCGCCAGCGGCAGTGAGCAAATTGACCTTCGCGCTGGCTTTCGCTTCAACGCGAACTAAACGTCGAAAGCATAGCGCATACGAAGCTACCGGCACTCGGCGAAAGCACTTGGGCCCATCGCCGATCGCGTTGAAGATGAGGCACGCGCGCGCACACGTAGGCCGCGTCGCAGACCGCTTTCAAGATAGCTCCGTGAGCAGCAGCCGCCTAAGCAGAAGGCACCCCCCCTCCCGCCCCCCCCCCACTCTCCCACGCCCGTCTCCTCTCTTCCCGTTCCTCGCGCGTGAACGACATTTGACCCCCCCCCCCCCCCCCCATTTTGGAAAACGGCATCTTTCGGCTGCACGTTGGAAAGTCCAACAAAATACTACTGAAGCTATATTTCTGTCTTAACCACGTAAGCGCTGCTTTGCTAGCTGCGCATCCCTTTAGTGGGCAGCGTGGATTGCCTTTTGTGCCGCTCCGTGACGCGCTGTAGCAGGCGGCGCGCGGGATTCGCCAAACACGCTCGCATTGCGAGACGGCCTGGTGCTGGGGCATCCCACCCTAACAAATTTAAGCTTGCGCTGCTTGCATCATGCCCAGCTTCTGGGACCGCCTAACCACAATTGAAAGCTTGCTACATTTAACCTACGGGCGCGCGGAGGTTTCCAGTTAAAGTATTAAATATTCCTGTCCAAAGATGGGTGTGCCTTTTACGGCATGGAATTGTTGGATTATCAAATGCTGGAACTACTGAATTTCCGTCTAGAGATAGTCTACATAGCGTTGCAGTCTCAGTAACGTATGACCATCAAAATCTAATCAAAACTTACAGGTCTAACTGTCAAATTTCAATGTGTAATCCGACTTATCGTACATACTTTCGACAAAAGACATTGGTCGAACGTGCAGAGTCATTTCAATACCAATAGAACACTGAACTGAATATTTTCTAAAAGCATGTGTCACTTCTGATGTTGTTGATGTAATTTTGCAGTCGTTTCTAAATAAGAGCTACAGTATTACTCGTTTCCCGGTAGGAGCAAGAACAGCAGATATTTCTTATTTTGAAGAAATGAAGGCCGCTTTTGCGTGACGTGTACCGAAAATTTGAACTATGTAGGCTGCTTATGTGCTCAAAGAGCATTTACTGAATGCTCGCTTTATCCAATTCTTTTGCGCTATACACGACTATTTGTTTAAACTTTTCATACATGATATATTGGGTTGGCCTGGTGTCCTCACTAAATTGAAGGAAGGAAGTTTCTTTATGGTCTCTGACTCTGAGAACAGATAATGTTTGAGCGCAGGTAAAGTTCAAAATAGATGGGTAATTGGGACTTTCACAATATATTACGTATTCAAGCATTCAAAAAAAATTAAATTATAGGGTTTTACGTGCCAAAACCAGTTCTGATTATGAGGCACGCCGTAGTGGGGGACTCCGGAAATTTGACCACCTGGGGTTCTTTAACGTGCACCTAAATCTAAGTACACGGGGTTTTTCGCATTTCGCCCCCATCGAAATGCTGCCGCCGTGGCTGGATTCGATCCCACGACCTCGTGCTCAGCAGCCCAACACCATAGCCACTGAGCAACCGCGGCGGGTTTCAAGCATTCCAGTGTGTTATGAATCTGAACTTAAACTTACAGCGCAAACATCTACGACGGACCAAAGAGGAAGATACGATACACACCTGGCGCTGACTAACAACTTCTTTATTTCTCTACGGTCGTCGAGTGATATATAAACCCCTAGGCCACACAACCGCGCAGGCGCACAGAATACATTACAGAGATCTGCCAAATTATCACATACGCCAACGTATAAAGTCAAATTCTTGATGTGTGCCGGCACAAAGAAGTATTACTGATGCAATTATCGCCTTGTCTTTTTATGTGGCCGCCTCTAAGGCAAGCTGCTCATGCTCGTTCTTGATTTTGCCAAGAATCGACGTCCCATCAAGTCGTGTCTCCCAATTGATTGCAGAGTTTATATGCGCAAAAACTTGCGCTCCTCTATCTACATCTTTTGTTTACTTTTTTCGGTGTTCCTGAGTCGCTAATTGACGCAACGCCCTGTCTGGCCAAGGTACTGCCTACCACATGAGAGTGGAATGGCACAAACCACGCCGACAGCGCACGACACGAAGGAAGCACACCATGCCGAATTTGGCATCCTTCTCTGCTCTCTGCGCAGGGCGGCAGCATAGCTTAGAAAGCTTGTTCGGCGCGGGAAAACGCCAAAGGAACACAATGTCTGCAAGCAACTGTCTTGAGCCGATGGGTGACCTTATGCGTATAAGGGACCACCGGTAGGCCTTCGCGTTTCACGTTCGGCGGCCGGCTTTCTTGTGGTCTTTCTCTCTGAATCTAACTTCAACCACGACAGTCAAAGCGACATAGAGAACCCAGCTGCCAGAAGTGGCTTAGAAGATTGTCAAACTTTTCTTGCATCTTGTGCACACCCGATCTTTATCAGGTGATTGCATACAAGTTGACGCAATGCCTCTTTTAAAATCTTTGAGTGCGCAGACTTAGAGAACAAAAGTTCCTTTTTCGCACGTGGTTGATACGCCCAAACACTTGTGGCGTTCACAGAACTCAAGCTTTAGTTCCAAGAACTGCAACATATTTTCTTGTGGACCCTCGTAAGACCTTGTCGATGTTTCTTAACATCATCTAAAACCCTATTGATCGCATACTGGTAGGGGGAGTCAAGCGATAAGAATACAAACATCAACATATCTAAAAACGTTAAAACTTTCCGCTCAATAAAAGATGGTCGAAAGAACGGTCCACACTAGACAGAAAAAACATCAACAAGAACGGGAGCAACACATGACGCATTACAAATACTATTCCGTTGTAATACGGTTGGGCATTCAAAACAATAGCGCTAACTTCAAGGTAGTATTGCAAAAGACTTGAAAAGTTACCGACTGAAATTCAGGCATCATTCTGGAACGGAATGGTACCACAGTTCTTATTACATGCATGTGTAGTTTCATGCTGTGGAAATGAATAAACTCCTCAGCATCACAGAGAAACCATAACCTACATTCTGTTTCCCAAGTAAAACTGCACCACGTCATTCGAATTCTTTTTTCGGAAAGGGTTGGTTATTGCTAGCAACTTTAAATTCCTTTGCAGGAATTGGCTTACCTTCTGCTGTCAGCAACCAAATTCACTGATAATGGCCGTGAGTGGTGTATCTTGCTTGTGGGTCTTAGCCTTAAAAAATACCGATTGGCACCTGCCTCTACTAATCTCCCTACTTTTGTTAAGTGACATCAGTTCCAGTGCTTTACAAAAGTATATAAAACTTTGGTTTTACCATAACTTCACCCACTAAACAAAAATGAAGATAGAGGAGCCCAACGTGTGCGCATATAACTCTTGCATAAATTGTGAGGCGCGACTTGATGGGACGTTGATTCTTGGCAAAATCAAGAACGACCCTGCGCAGCTTGACTTAGAAGGCCTACCACATAGACAATGCGATAATTGCATCAGTAATACATCGTTGTCCCTGTACCCATCTGAATTTAACTTTATGCGTTTGCGTATGTGATAATTTGACAGATCTCTGTAATGTATCTCTGTACCTGCGCGGTTGAATGGCCTAGGGGTTATGTATGCATCGACACGAAGAAATAAAGAAGTTGTTAGTCAGCGCCAGCGTGTGTCGTATCTGCCTCTAGTGGTCCGTCTTTGTTGTTTGCGCTATAAATTTAAGTTAAAAATTATGTACCAAACTAGGCCCAAATGACATTTTAGTGTGTTATGGCCTGTCCAACGAGCGGGGAAGAATTTAGCCTACTGCCCTGACAGAACTATAAACGCTACCAAGACACAATTTAGCGAAAATTTGTGGAACGCTATCACATCTATCTGTGCGAAGTTAAATGAAGCTGGAACAAACACAGAATTTGTAAAACAAATATATTCAAGTGCTAGAGCGTGTGATACGGCCACCTTCAGCTACGCTTCCCAGTGTACCGACATAGCTGTTGGTTACGACCGACTTGTATTCCGTGTAAAGGGGAGGGGGGTCATGGTAAGTGCAATGTGCGACAAATTTTACATTCCTGGTCTAGTTACAAGCGTTGCAAATAATTACTGGGCGGTCGTATTTCCCCCCCTTTTTTCCATGCGCCATAGGGCGTTTCCTAGTTGGTTTTAGCGATGTCCTCGGTTAACTAAACAAGATACGTTCATGAGAATGGCTTGTTGGACTAGTTGGTACATGGTTATACTTGGAATGCCAGCAAACTTGGAAGTAGAAAAAATCGAGAAGAAGACATAGACAAAGTGACAAAGCCAGCCACCTTCCTGTCGCTTTGTCTATGTCTTCTCGATTTTTTCTACTTCCAAGTTGGCATTCCAAGTATAAACGAGAGACATTGTTTATATTTGGCGAAAATAAAGGCCGCGATATGGGCACTATTTCAATAAATTTTAAAGACAGGGGCCAAATTATGATATTTGGAGGAAATTACGCAAGCAAGCGATCCGGAGCTTTGTGAATGTGTCTTACGAACAAAGCAGAATTTATCCCGCTGCTTAGGGACAACTCTGAGTCAACTGATATGAAATCCAGTGAAATTATAGTGGCCGTAGGGGGGGGGGGGGGGTTAGCAGAATAGGGTGGAGGGGTACACCATGGCAAATGTTGAGGCGAAGTAACATGTGTGTTAATGAATTACTGGCTTTTTAAAACTGTCGAACAGGAAGTGCGCCAAAGCATTACATGCGGGCGAGGTTTCAAACGCAACTGTCTCATACGGGCAAGTCTTTAAACTGTGCGATATAATTAGAGGAAACTGCAACTTTTACTGACACTGTTCAAAAGGAACAAGTTCCCTAGAAATTTGGTTGTGCTTCAGAATAGAGCTGGCCTGAGATCGTTGGTTGCACATAGCACAAATGTTTCCAGCAGAACGTACTGACACGGACGTACCCTGTCTGTCCGGATCAGTACGTGCTACTGGCAACCATGTGTCAGTTGGTTGTAAATCTCCAAGATCGCACACATCTGCTGTCTTTTTTCTTGTGAATATTGCAAGTCATTTATGTTGATTGCACTCCGTTGTGTATAACCTCGACAATACTAATACCTAACTAGCGATACATTACTGCTGTATATTGGCTTAAACACCAAGCACAATTCTTAGTTTATTTGCGAAATTGTCCGTAACAAATGTGCATTTCTTATGTGCGCTTCACTGCTGCTACTGGTGGAGATCAGGGACTTCAGAGCACCCACTGCGTTTTGTCCCTGGATCATAGATATATTTTAGAAAGCGTCAAGAAATAAATGCTATTTAAATAATTTATCGGGCCCCAATGGTTCTTCGTGTGCGACTGATAAATAGGTTTATGTCTGGTCAATATAAAAGGCATAACATACGCATTTGCAGGCTTTTTCACTTATTTTACTAGTAATTCGACATATATATATCGAAGAGAGACAGAGGCCAGCACCCGTTCCTGGGCCAACTGTTCCATTCTCTCCTCGTCGTCTTTTTACTCCAGCGCCCGCCTTGCGAGCGCGCGCGGCCAAGTTCACTTCGCCTTCACACTCGGCCCACGCTTTAAGTTTCCGGTGCGCTTGCAACCTAAGCAACTTGTCCAGGGTTTGAGGTCGTCGTTGATGATCCGTCCATCGCGCAACCAGCTGCTCTGGAGGTCGGCACTGAGTGTTGTGCTCGGTCGCATGTCTCGCCGATGACCGTCCTGTCCCATTTGGCAAAGCATGGCAGGCCGTCTCGGACGCCAAACCGCCGTCCTGTCTCGCCAAACGGGGACGGCCGCAGTGGTCGCGGTCATCTGCAGCGCGTCGGACCGTCATGCCATGTGTTCGAGGCAACGACGGCGCGAGCCTCCAAGCTGACGTGTGACGCGACCCGCACCCTCGCAGCAACGCAGCCGCCGGTCCAAGCCCCTCCGAGGTGTCCAACCCGGCAGGTCTTGGCAAAAAGTCGCGTGCAACCTAACTGTCCTGGATAGAAGCCGGGCCATCGGAAGGAGATACCCGGCCCGCGATGTGTGCCGCGAAAGTAGGAGTAACGAGTTCATTAAAGCTATAACCGTATAGAGCCGTGTGTGCGCAGAAACCGATGTCCTCCTGGGCCTCTGCTCTCCCGTGGGTTTCCCGCTGTCTCCCAGCGGCCCCTGAAAGCACTCGGCCAACGTCTGCCCTGCAGTCAGGAGCTGTGGTTCGCGTGTGGAGCCCGGAGACCGCATCGCCAACAGCAGCGCATGGGAGGTCATCTCGGACTCCGGCAGCGATGGTGTGGTGCCGGATACTGAAGCACCGTCCGAGGCCCGCGGCGGGAAAAAGCAGCTCGCAACGGTGGTCCACAGCGGGGGCAGGCCGCGATCCCATATGTCAAAATCTTGTCGGCAGCGGCGATTTGGTGTTGCTCCCGAGCTTCGTGGGGCTGAAGTCACAGAATCTCGGCTGGCGTAGATAACCATGTCAAAGTTGGATAGGTGGTCGCCATGCGCTTCCCACCGTCTTTGGTACAGCCGACGGTGACACCCGATGAACAGGTGTTTGCGGCGCACCACTCTGCCTGAAGGCTGCTGCAGGGCACACCTGCCGCAGCGTCAAAGCGGTAGCTCGCAGGGGCGCCATGCGCAGAAATGGGGTGGTCGGACTCACCGCAGGCACAAGGATGCCGGCCGAACGCAGCTATCAGCGCTCCGCTCCATTCAGGCCAGGACTGCTGCTTGACGCCTTCGTAGGTGTCCCATGCCTTTGCGGCACCGAAAAGCCGTTTGGCTGCAACCAGCCATCTTTTGTGGTCTGGCCAAGCATGCCCATCCCCCAAGGCATTGATGGCGTGAACCCAAAGAATGACGTCATCTTGAAAGCCGCGATACGGCGGTATTTTTACGCAAGCCGACTGCTGGAAGTCGCAGCGCCTCCTCTCCGCCATGTTGCTGTTCAGCTTCCCGTGGAACTAGTGCCGGTGTCCACGGACAGTGCGGTCGTTGTAGGAGCGACAGCCGGTTCAACCACCAAGGAAGCTGGGACGGCATACCTTGTTGGCTGAGGAGTCGAAGTAGTGCCGGGCATGGTAGTCTCGCCAAGAGAAGCGTGGACGGCGTTCCCAGGCAGGACGGGTCCATGACGGAGAGACCGACGGTTGCACCTCTCAATGTTAGGTGCAACCATGAAACCGCTGAGGGATGCCAAGGTGTTCGTCATAACCTCGATCTTTTGTGTCAGCAGCGAGATGGCTCGCATGGCGTCGGACAAGCTGCCGGCTGAGCCGCCCGTTGATCAAGGGGCGGAATCCACGTATCCTGACGCGGCGGCAGCGGCAGCAGTACTCGGGCCAGCCAGACCAGTGGCCAAGGGAGCCTCAACGACATCTGTTGAGCCAGAACTGGTGGCGGATGCGGTACTCACTGGAGCCAGAAGCATGGTCAGGGGAGCGTGAACAGCATCCCTAGCTGGCTGAGATGTCGATAATACCATGGGGCAGGGATTCAGGGCATGGGAAGCGTGGACGGCGTTCCCTGGCCGCGGAGGAACGTGCGACGGTGAGGATCCATGTCTAAGGCAGCGTGGACGGCATGCCTTGGCGGATCGGAGGTTGACGTAGTCCCAGGCGCGGCATCTATCCGGAGGGAAGCGTTGACGGCGTTCCATCGCCGGAAGTACCCTGGACACGAGATGCCGGAGGACGCAAGGCCTCCGCAGCACGGTGCTGAAGGCTGAAGTCCCTTAAGACTTGGCATTCGTCGACTGCGCCATTGTAATGAAGAGAGACAGAGACAACACCCGCTCCTGGGCCGGCTGTTCCATTCTCTCCTCGTCGTCTTTTCCCTCCAGCGCCCGCCTTGCGAGCGCGCGCGGCCCAGTTCACTTCGCCTTCAGAATATATATATATATATATATATATATATATATATAGTCAATTAGGAGTTTGCGCTGAATCCGGTGAAAATGTTATGAAAGAAATGCTCACACGTTTAACAACAACAAAAATACTATTATTTTACTGACGTTTCGGCCGGTGGTCCGGCCTTCATCGGAGTGAATGAGAATACACAAGACGTTCGTTCCCAAGGTGTCGGGAAGTCACGTGGAAAGCAGATGTGGCTCCAAACAATGTGTAAGGGGAAAAAACAAAACAAACAGCAAAAATACCCGTTTTTTTAAAACGAGGCATTAACAGATGGAGAGGGCACCACACGTGGATGGCTGTGATGAGTCACGGAGGTGGACGCGTGGTCCTCACCGTCAAAGAAGCGGGGGAAAAAAAGAGAAAAAAAAATTGGTGGCGGAAGGGGGAAAAATGGAGGAAAACATATGTGGGTGGCTTTGATGAGCCGCCTCTAAGGCAGCGCGTTCCCCAGTCCCGAGGGACTACCATCGTTTAAGATAAGAAGACACTCCACGGCAGACACGCCGTGCGAAGGGGGCATGCGACACAATAACGTCTCCAGAGTGAAAAAGAGAGAGGATATGCGGACGTGCCAGCACGAAGCAAGACCGTCTTATATGCGTTGCGATTAGACTACAAGGAATTAACTTTCGGCTATAACCACATTTGTCTAATCAGAAGGCAAGGACGTGAGTTTCCCTTTGCTTTCATTAATACCCGAGGCGGTGGTATTAAACTTATAGATAAGATAGGACTCGCGAATTTCCCGGTCGTGGTGTGAGCGAAAGCCTGATTCCAATATTGTCGCCTTTAAGTCATTGAAAGAGTGACCGGGAAGGTTGACATGTTTGGATACGGGAAGGTTCAAAAGAGATTTTGTGTGTGACCTGTGGTTATTAAATCGTATCCTGAAAGGTGTCTCCGTCTGACCAATATACTGTTGACTACAAATTGTACATTCAAGAAGATAGATCACATTGGCGGTGTCACATGTAAAGTTTCCTTTTATTTGAACTGAGAAGTTGGACGCGGTACTGGTTGCTTTCTGTGTTGTCCTCATGTGAGGATAAACCTGGCAACGTGATTTTTTGCAATGCATACAGCCTGTGCCACGGCTTGGGTTTAAGGTTGACTTTGTCAAACTGTCGCGTAAATTTTTATTTCTCCTATACACGACGCGGGGCGGTTCCACAAATATGCGCTTAAGGCGATCGCTTTGTGCAAGTATATTATGGTGCTTTCTAAGAATCGCTGAAACCTTGGGCACCGACGCAGAGTGGGTAAGGATTAGATTTGTGCATTGTTCACTATCAGGTAGTTTAGCTTTAAGTATGTCGGCACGGTTGAGTTCGCCAGCTCTGTTTACAGCATCATCAATTATTTTTGCCGGGTATTTCTGCTTCAGGAGGGCGTCTTTCATTAGCGCACAATTAGCACTGAAATCTTCTTTGTTTGAACATATCCTCCTGAGACCCGAATACAACTATGGGACATAATCGCTCTTCAAGGTGGTCTTTATTGCCTGCTATTATCTTATAAAGGCGAAAAACAATTTTAAAAATTTATATACCGCGGTTAAATGTCAAAAGTTGCGTCTCCATGTACGTGAGAAATCCATCATCTCGTCATGTTGCTACACTGTAAAAAATATCTGTGAAATAACACAACAAAGAAGAAGATTTTCTGTTTTGGGTACTGAAATGTTCTTGGAAGTAAAAATAACAGAAATTTCTTTCTTTAGAAGACAAGTTTTTTCAGTTAGCGCTATATATGCACTTTTCCTTGAATTTAACAGAAAATGTTTACACAAGAAACATGGTCGTTGTTGAATTTAACAGAAATGCCGGATGGTGAGGATATTATATTAATATCATTTGTTTTTAGGCTCTCTTTACCTTCATAAATTATTTCACAAACACCTCTGCAGAAGATGTGGTTCGATACACTAATATTACAACAAGAAACCTCTTCGCAGACCTTAGAAGAGTCGGTATAGGGAGGCTTTGGAACGATACGTTATGGTATACGGTCCGGAGCGGAGAATTTCAAATGAATTTCGGTCACCTGGGGCTGTTTACTCTGCATGCCTCCATTAGAATGCATGTGGCCTATGCAGTCAGGATTCGATCCCGCGTCCTTCGGTTCAAAAACGGAATGCTACAGCAACTAAGCCACTGAGAGTTGACGCATAAAGAGTGTGCACATACGCGCCATCTCCCAAGCTTCAAAAACCGCACTCCATAAAACATACGTGAGCAAGCTGTCCGCATATGCGGACGGCTGGCTCACGGACGACTCGCATATATATATATATATATATATATTCTCTTTATTTATGGAAAAATACCTTCCAGGCCTCAACTGAGGCCTGTGAGGAGACAGTCCTAGGAAACGCACAGAAAATACTTAGAATATATATATATATATATATATATATATATACAGGGTGTCGCAGCTATCACGCAGCAGGGTTTAAAAAGAGGCATATATATATATATATGTGTGTGTGTGTGTGTGTGTGTGTGTGTGTGTGTGTGTGTGTGTGTGTGTGTGTGTGTGTGTGTGTGTGTGTGTGTGTGTGTGTGTGTGTGTGTGTGTGTGTGTGTGTGTGTGTGTGTGTGTGTGTGTGTGTGTGTGTGTGTGTGTGTGTGTGTGTGTACAGGGTGTCTCAGTTATCACGCAGCACGACTTCAAAAAAGCGGAACGCCGTTACGCGAAGCAAACCTAGTGCGTATTGTTTCCAGTGCAGTGGAGTAGCCGCCAGTAATTTTTTCGTTCCTGAGATTTCATTAGGTAATTGTAATTAATTATCTAATTAGAGATGTACTGTCCTAGTTATCAAAGTTTCAATGAGAAAGTTGTAGAGCAACATGAAAAACTCCCTATACAACTTTCTGTTGCTCAATACGGGCTACATAAAAGTGTTTTACTGAGTGTGAAAGAAGCCAGCGAATACACGCACAATTGCCGCGCGACTGGCCGCTCGAGTCACTTTGCGTGTATTCGCGGGCTTCTTTCACGCTCGGAAAAACACTTTTATGTAGCCCGTATTGAGCAACAGAAAGTTGTATAGGGAGTTTTTCATGTTGCTCTACAACTTTCTCATTGACACTTTGATAATTAGGACAGTACTTCTCGAGTTAGATAATTAATTACACTTAGCTAATTAAATCTCAGTAACGAAAAAATACTGGCGGCTACTCCACTGTACTGGAAACAATGCGCACTAGGTTTGCTTCGCGCAACGCCGTTCCTCTTTTTAAATCATGCTGCATGATAGCTGGGACACCCTGTAAGCACCTAGTGCAAGAGCTTTAGAAATATTTATGCTGCTCTTTACAGTAAAACACATCAACTTAAATGAATAAAGCACGCGTCACGCCAGCTTCGGCGCCTATTTGCTGCCCTCATACCGGCAACACCGGGGAGACGTCGCTCAAAGTCATCGCTCATCTCGTAGCTCGCAAGCGGTACGACTTGTAGGCGACGAGCGAACGCGACAGCCATCTCCATCGCGTCGCTGTCGCGCGCAAGATCGCGTGCATGCGCTTTATACTTTACCTCGATGGCAGTAGCGATATAACAGCGCAGCGTACTGATTATAACTTTCTTCAGACAGCCGTCGTGCACACCAACTGCGACCGGTTCGTTACGCAAATTCAATACAATAAAAAAGAAACCGAAACTAGGCGAAAACGAAACCGAACTACATTGCGGAGGCAGCGGAGTGACACAACATTCGTTTGCGGAAGCTTAACTTTGGCCGCTTAGCACACTTATACATTGCGTGAATTTGCGTCATCAGTTGCGTTAGCGTCTTGTTCCCTTGCGGTTGCTCTGCAAGTCGATGTTGGCTTTATCGCGAGCTGCTCGTTAACGGAAGTCGTTGAGTACGTGTATGATTGGCTGCTTATAGCAGCATCGTGTATTTGGTGTCTTGTGACTTGCTATTGCTGCTTCTGGGAGAAATTTGGAGCGCTCAACGAACGAGACCGCACCGCGCTCGTCCACGCTGAAACAAGGTAAGGGTAGTACCTATTTCTCACTTCGATTTGCTTACGGCCACGACGAAGCTGCTGTTAGCTCGCAAGCGGTAGTTCCTTGTCTTGTATAGCGGAATGGGCTTGCCCACCGCAACTCCTGTAAATACCCCAACTAGTTGTAGGGCTACATTGAACAAAGCCTTCCTGCTGGCACCTTATGCGGTCATGAGCTAGGCCTTCCTTTTTGCAGCGGTCATGTGTAACATTCGGGGATTGAATCGCAAACGTCGTGTTTGAAATTGTGCTGTGTTTGGAGTTAAGACTTCGGTATACTCCGACGTTCGCGCCGCACGCGCGCCGGTTGTTGGTCACGTCAGTTGGCGATGTCGCGCCAGGCGCATAGTCGGGCATTCGGGCGGCGTGACGGCTGAGGTAGCGGCGGCAGCGGAGGAGCGCATGCCCAGAACGTCTCCCTCCCTATGCGAGAGCGGGAACCGCTCTGGCGGGGCCAACGCGCTCGGCGCGAAATAGAGACCGGCCCATCCCGTACCGGGAGCCGTTGAAGCGCGCCGAAAGCCGCTGAACGCGCTGCCGGTCGAGTTCCGCCGCAGTGTAGTTTCGCGCTTTGGCCAACGTGACGTTGCTAAGCCGCGCGCGCGCGCGCCTTGTCGGAGTATATCTGCGCCTTTAGTGTAACTGTAACGTCGCCTGTACTCGCTGAATGAAGGGCTTTGAAGGGTAGCTGGTGGAATGCGAAGGACGGAACGAGAACGTAGGTAGTTTCATAATGAAAGCTTAGATCCGTGCATGGGAATGCTCAAGCGAAGGTGGCGGCGGCCAGCGACGAGTGGTGCTGTCGGGCGAAACACGATGCTTGTGTTGTTTTCCTATTCGCTCGGATCGGCAGCCACAGAAAATTTCGTTCGTCGCCCGGAAGTCCCCACGAGATTATATCCAGACTATCGATGGCCGTTTTCAATTTGTCACATAGCTCCGCCAATGTGTTCTGTCTTCGTCTCGGCAAGCACGTCAAGTGCACTTTAAGAACCCTAGGTGGTAGCAATTTCCGGAGCCGTCTCTACGGTGCACCTCATTGCTGATCTCTCTTTGGGACGTTAAACGCCATGAATCAAACCAAAGTTAGGTATTCTTCCGAGTTTTAGGTAGCAAACATGGATAGTGAACGCTTATTGAGGCGGCCTGCAACAGTTACCGTTCTTTAAATGCGGTGTCAGGAAAGTTTCCACCATGAGTAGGTCATATTGTGTGTTTTAGAATTGCGCGGAGGTTAGTTCCGTCTGAGAGTACAGTATATATTCCTTAAGTGAGCCCTGCGGCGCGTTTTCCCTTTGAGATCGCGCAATCGGTGCATTCCGCATGTGGAACCATATTTTAAGTTAGCTATGAGCGCATGCCCTCAGCATTCAGTCTTTAAAAGACGTTGTGTGGTGGGTTAGCTTTTAGTATTGTGTGCAACAGTAATTGTCGGGTCATCTGACCATTTCAGTGTGCACGAAACAACCCAGTCAAGTAATTGAGAGCATTCAGTTGTTCCAGAACCAAGGGTAGTACAAGGCAACTGGGCATATCGAACCAGCTTTCTTTTTTTAAATTTATTTTTCTGCAGTAGTAAAGTTACTCTTTCTCCAGTAGGTCCTTCGTTTTAAGGACTGTGTGTCGCTGCCATCATATGCAATAAAACTGGGCAAAACTAATTTTAATTAGTTAAATAATTTTTAGATGCGTCGGTTGTATGTTGATCCTCGCTTCTTTCCTGCAGTTGGAACTTTATCCAGGGTTACCACTCATGCTGACTTAGTGGCCACAACAGAAATTCGTTTTTGGTTCGGAACCAGTCGAGCATAACCGTGTGTGGCTCCCGGCTAACAGAAACTCAAGGTGATGACTTCACAATCCAGGTGAGCTGTTTTAAACATTTCATCCCTAGATTTTCTAAGATGCCTGCTAAGCTTGTTTGCACCTTCAGATAATACATAAAAGGAGTCGGGATTCGAAGCACTTTTGCTCTCAACGGCCACATTTGACAACGAAGTTAATGAAGCTGAAGTGCTAGCTCCGAAATATCTTTCCCACTCACTTTTAGTAGCACACAGTGCAAGTGTGTAATTCCCTTTTTGACCATTGTAAATAGTAAATTTTAATGAGAATTGTACCACTTTCTGCACATGTTTGTAAATAAGTTGCAGATTGTAGATATAAAAGCATTCCAGTAAACCTATCGAGTTGTTTATGTAGCTTTGTTTTTTTTTTGTCAAGCTGCCACCATGTGATAGCTGCAGCCAAAGATGTGTAAGAAAATGTAAGTGCAGCGCTCTGTATGAATTATGATTTGGAACATTTCCTATGACGCAAAATTCGATGCTAATTTCTGTGGAATTTTAAATTCATTGTTGTTGCAGAGGTCAAGTCCACTCAAGTGCCCCGTAATATGCAGAATGGCATACAAGTGCAGCATATTGCAAGCAGTTGCCAAAGCTTTGCCTCAGTTCTTGAAGCATGCATCTGCTTATAGTCAGATGAAGAGGCCAAAGGTGAAGAAATGTCTCAAAGAAATTGAACAAGCCAAGAACTGTCTCAAGAGTGTGACACCAGAACATGAAGGTGCACCTGTTCTCCTCCTTGCCCTGTTTGACGAGGATGAAGAGCTCATCTACAAGACTGTTGAGGCAAGCTTAAAATTTTCTCTTCTGCTGCCATCTGGCAGAGAAGTGCTTGTGCATGTAGAATTCAGGTGTACATTGCATGTATGTATAAAAAATTCCACTCTCCATACCTGCATTATTTTACTGGCAAAATGTTACAATATAGTTAGGGCGGTGATATTTAAAATCTGCTGTCATATTTTTTTTCAGTATTTGAGCTTTGCACATTTTGTTTATTCAAGGTAGAGTGCTTTGAGAGAGACTCTGGGAGTATGTGTCAAGAAAAATACAGTAGTATGGCACTGACGTATAAAGTGTTCAAAACAATTCACGCAAAATGGTTTAAGGCCTCGTCCTACAGAATATTCAGCGTTGGCGTTGTCAGGGAAAAATCACGAGCATGCCTCTGGCAGGGCACTGATTGGCCGGTGGATTGTGTGGTGTTGCGATAATGTATAAAACGGCGGAGTTGGCAGGACCAGCCAGCTCATCTGACTTCATTGAGATGGGAGGTCGAAATGGAAATCGTACTCTCAGGGCCCCTTGGATCCCCTGTTGAGACACTGCTCCAGAGGCACATTCGTATGGTTTGGTTAAAGTGGCACTTCATATCTGGTAGTCTCGCGAAATCTGGTAGCTTGTAGGCTAATAAGTTTGTGCGAGATGATATATCGGCACAAATTAAGGGATTATGAAGTGAGTAGAAAAGTGCACGTGATGTATGCAAATGAGGGTCTGCAGACGGGAGCCGTTAAAGCAGTTTCACGATACCCTTTAGGGCACAGCTTAGGTGTCCCCCAAATTTTGGTAGTGATAAATTTCTTATAAAAATATCTCTTTAGTCTACCTTAGAAACAAATATGACTGCAACGATTAAACGTTTCTGTATGGTTTAAAGACATTGTTCTCTGCCTGATTTTATGTCTTAATGTAATTGTGAAGCTGATAACAAAAGCAGTCTTCACAAGTGTTTTGGCTTTTGCATGTGGTTTATCTTGTCAACTTTATATGATGGATGGCCTGTAATAAAAGTAATTACTCTTTAGCATCCACGCAAGCACAACCACACAGCTACACAGGAAAGCTGTGCAGCTTCCACACAAACTACGCAGTTGAATATGAATTCGTCCCGGTGCATATTTGAACCCAGAACCTTGATAGATTCACCTAAACATCGGTCTCATCCATGACATGTATCTTAGTTATTTGGGTGCTTCACAGGTGCAGCCATGTCATCTGCTGCTATGTCCAAATATACTGCATATCTCGTCCATGGTTGAACAAGATTTTGAAAGCGTAAAAATGCAATTGCTTTGCATAGAGTATGATCGTGTACATTCGAACAGGAGTTGCCACAATCTCATTTCTATTTCATGCACCAAGATACCAGTTCTTGAACGCCTTCCCTCTGTCTTGCTTTGCTCATTTTGCAGGAGACCGCCCATGATGATGACTTGGGAGACATGCCAGTGACGCCCATAATATTGTTACGGAGAGTTGGGCAGAAATGACTTTATTTACAGGAGATGGATGATGGTGAGCGCGCAACCAGGCCTAGAAGCACTTCGTCCTCCTCTTCTTTCCAACTGCCTCTTGTATGCTCGTTACATTCCCCCACAAGCAGACGAAGCCCGTAGGGCGAGTTAGGAGGCATCAGTAGGGTAAAAACGTTTCAGGCGAGCAACATGAGTCACTTGCGTTCTACTTGATCGCCGGCCATTGCCCAGGAGGCGAGCTACCACATAACAAAGTTCACTCAAACGTTCCAGGACAACGTATGGGCCGGAATAGTGGGACAGGAACTTTTGACACAAGGCCCGCTTGCGTTGTGGTGTCCAAAGAAGCACCAAGTCGCCTTTGGCGAACGAGACAGGCCCGTGACGCTCGTCGTAACGGTCCTTTGAACGGTGTTGCGAGGCCAAAGTACGAAGGCGGGCTATTCGGCGGGCTTCTTCAGCGAGGCACACAGTCTTTGACACAGAATCGTCGTCGTGCAGAATAAAGTTTAAGAAAGTATCGAGAGGGCTGCGCGGTAGCCTTGCATAGAGGAGATAAAATGGGCTGTAGTTCGTGGTTTCATGTTTCGCTGTGTTGTATGCGTAGGTTATGAAGGGCAGCACGTCGTCCCAGTTCTTATGGTTGGAGGACACATACATGGCAAGCATGTTGGTCAGTGTTCGGTTCGTCCTTTCAACGAGGCCATTGGTCTGTGGATGATACGGTGTGGAGTGACGGAACTCAGAAGTGCACAGACGAAGTAGCTCCTCAACGGCGTCCGCAGTGAACTGGCGACCACGGTCACTGATGATAACACGCGGCGGACCATGACGAAGAACGACGGAACGCAGCAGGAAAAGCGCCACACATGCAGCGGTGGAAGAGGGTATGGCTGCGGTTTCTGCGTACCGTGTGAGATGGTCCACGCAAACGATTATCCAACGGTTCTTATTGTTCGATAACGGGAATGGACCCATAAGGTCAATGCCTACTTGCTCGAAAGGTGTACTGGGCGGTGTCAATGGCTGCAGGGGACCTGGTACAGCGGTGGTTGGTCGCTTGTGACGTTGACACGTTTCACAACTAGCGACATAGTGTTTGGTTGTCTGGTACATGTTGGGCCAGTAAAATCGCTCTTGCGTGCGGTGTAGCGTTCGCACGAAACCAAAATGACCAGATGTCGCATCGTCATGCATGGCGCGTAAGACGTTGGCGCGGAGACTCTCGGGAACAACTAGAAGAAAACGTGCTCCATTCCCGGAGTAATTGTTCTTATACAGCAACTCATCACGAATGGTGAAGCGACCGCTGCCTTGAGCAGTACGAGCGGCGGCAAACAGCGGATCCAGGTTGAGATCATTGCGTTGCTCTCTCTGAAAGTCTGCCGCGTCGGGGAACGTACGAGTAATGGCAGCGAGATAGTCATCAAAATTCTCAGCTTCGCAGTCGGAAGTCGCAAGAGGAATGCGAGAAAGGCAGTCTGCGTCGGCATGACGACGTCCGCTCTTGTATGACACCACGAAGTCATATTCCTGTAGGCGCAGCGCCCAGCGCGCGAGTCGACCTGATGGATCACGCAAGCCAACCAGCCAGCATAAAGAGTGATGATCGGTGACTATCTTAAATGGTCTTCCGTAAAGATAACATCGAAATTTCTGCACGGCGAAAACAGCTGCCAGGCATTCCTGCTCCGTAACCGTATAATTGCGCTCGGACTTGCTCAGACAACGGCTGGCATATGCAACGACATGTTCGGCGTTGTTGTGACGTTGTACAAGTACCGCTCCTATTCCGATTCCACTAGCATCGGTGTGCACTTCAGTCGGGCAAGATGGGTCGAAGTGACGCAAGAGGGGTGCTGACGTTAGTATAAATTTCAGTTGCGAGAATGATGCATCACACTCCGGTGTCCATGTGAAGGATACATCCTGTCGCAGAATAGATGTCAACGGGTGAACAATATCGGCAAATCGGGGTACAAAACGACGAAAATAGGAACATAGACCAATGAAGGAGCGAAGTTCTCGTGCTGTCTGTGGTGGTTTGAAAGAGCTGACTGCTTCAATCTTATGGGGATCGGGTCTGACGCCATCCTTGTCGACTAGATGTCCCAGAACCAATGTTTGACGCTCGCCAAACCGACACTTTTTTGAGTTTAAAACTAGTCCAGCTTTCTCGATGCAACTCAGAACAAGACTCAGGCGGGCGTTATGTTCTTCCAACGTGCGGCCGAAGATTACAACATCATCCAAGTAACACATGCATATCTCCCACTTTAGGCCACGTAATATTGTATCCATGAATCTTTCAAAGGTGGCGGGAGCATTACAGAGGCCAAAAGGCATAACATTAAATTCGAATAAGCCATCTGGGGTCACGAATGCGGTCTTTTCCTTGTCTTTAGATTCCATAGGTATTTGCCAATACCCCGATCGTAGATCAAGCGTCGAAAAATAAGAAGCAGCGTGTAAGCAATCGATGACGTCGTCGATTCGCGGTAGTGGGTAGACATCCTTCTTCGTCACAGCGTTTAGACGTCTGTAATCTACGCAGAATCTCCAGGAACCATCTTTCTTCCGGACGAGGATTACTGGAGCTGCCCATGGGCTGGACGACTCTTGCACAACACCTTTTTTCATCATTTCCTTAACTTGTTCTGCGATAACCTTGCGCTCTGAGGATGACACGCGGTAGGGCTTCTGGCGAATGGGGTGTGTTGAGCCGGTATCTATTCTGTGGCGAGCTCGTGATGATGGTAAATCAAGTGGCTTATCTCCGTGGGTAAAATCAAATGCAGCAACATGTCGAGATAGGACTTGTACCAGTGCTTGACGCTCAGGTGTGCAGAGAGCCTTGCTGATCATACCGAGAATCAGCTCTTCAGAAGGGCGATAATCGCATGGAGAGTAAGCAGGAGCGGGCTCTGCTGTGAGTACTGCTATTGAGCTGCATGAAGCTTCATCGAAAAGGGCAATTTTCATGCCTCGAGGCAGAACTACTGGCGTGGCGGAACAATTCAGCGCCCACAACGTTGCGACTCCTCTCGACAAGCACACGACAGAGCAAGGCACGAGTATACATTTTTTAGCACAGTTAATGCTGATGGGCCTAATCACGAGGTCAACGCAAGGAGCGTCAACAGTAGTTGCACAAACACGAACGGGCGTTAGGCACCATGAGGGGGCAAGCACTGCATCAAGCACACTGAGTGTATTCCTTTCTTCGTCACACGAGCTTTGTTCCGAAAGCGCGGGTAAAAGCACCTCGTTCACATGGATTTCACCATTTCCACAGTCCACAGAAGCGCCGCAGTGTTGAAGGAAATCTATGCCGAGAATTACATCGTGCGAACAGCGGGCAAGGACTAAAAACTCCGACACAAACACTTTCCCAGCCAACGTAACACTTACAGCGCAAACACCGCGGGGGTGGAGCCACTCTCCGCCCACTCCACGAAAGGTAACGGCATCGTCCCATGAAAACATAACTTTGTGGCCTAGGCAGTTCTTGAAAGCGAGGCTCATGACAGACACATTCGCACCAGTATCAACTAAAGCAGTGGTCGGCAATCCGTTAACTAGCACATTCACTTTGTTTTTGATCATCACAGCAGGCAGAGGTATTTCATCCAAAGACCGTCCGGCGACCTCACCTCCATCGGCCGCGGATGCTAGTTTCCCGGCGGGGGCGAAGATGCACGGCGCCGAGGGGACGGAGAACGACGAGGACGGTTAATTGGTGGTGTCAGGCTGCGGTCAGACGCTGGCGAATCGCTGCGTCTGATCTCGCGCGAGAAACGGTCCGTGGGAAGTGAACTGGTCCATGGGTCGTGCGAAGTACGGGTTCCAGATGGCGAAAACATCGGCGGTGTCCTTCGTGACTGACGGTGTTGGCGACAGTAACGAGCTATGTGTCCCGTGGAACCGCAGCTGTAGCACACGGGAGGGTCACGGTTCACTGTATACTCTTCAAAACCAATGCTTGCTCTCTGTGGGCGGTAAGCGAGTTCGTTCTCTCTTGGGTAACTCGCCTCCGGTGTTCGCTGGGATCGGTTGTATCGGTCGTAATTGGGGTCCTGGTAGTAGGGTCGACGTTGCTCTGGTCGCGTCCCGGCATCATAAGTCACGGGGCCTTGGCGATAATACCGTGGCTCTGCCCATCGTGATCGAGCGTCAGAGGGAGCGCCGCTTTCGTAAACAAGTGGTGGCTGTCGAGGCGGGAGTCTGTATTCCGCTGGATACTCGGAGAAGGATGAAACGGTTGTCTCAACAGCTGGGGACGAGCATGGGTGATAAGTATCGCGGTGAGTCACTTGTGAGTGCAGGCTGAGCTCTTCTCGAACTATTTGACGGATCGTCGAAGCAAGATCGAGCGACTGGTCGTTATCTATGCTTGCAACGGTCGTAACGTTGGCTAATCTGCCAAACTTCGGCGTAACGCGCCTCGTCTTAAGCTGCTCGAACGTGCGGCAGTGCCGGATGACGTCGGCGACAGAGGCCAGGTTGTCTTTAGCAATCAGAAAGCTATAAACGTCCTCTGCGATTCCTTTTAGGATGTGCCCGACTTTGTCTTCCTCGGACATGCCAGAGTCCACCATCCTGCAGAGTTTTAGCACTTCCTCAATGTAGGTCATGCATGTTTCGCCCGGTACTTGCGCGCGTTGTGAAAGCGTCTGCTCTGCCCTTTTCTTTTTCGTCACGGAGTCACCGAAGCGCTCTTTGAATTGCGAAACAAATCTTTCCCATGTAGTGAGTGTCTCCTCGTTGTTGTCAAACCACACCAACGCGGTATCCGTAAGAAAGAACGCAACGTTGGAAAGCTGGGAAGTGCTATTCCACTTGTTGTAGGCGCTCACCCGTTTGTAATGGATGAGCCATTCATCGACGTCTTCGCCCGGTTTTCCGGCGAAGGGACGTGCATCTCGTAGTTGCTGGACAGAACTGGCAGAGGCTGGGACAGGCCGTTGCTCTTCCGCGTCGCGGGACATCTCCAACTCCGCTGGTTTCGGTGGAAGTCCAGCAAGGCGGCGGCTTCGACGAATAACTTGCGGTATAACCTCCGTCTTCGGGTGTCGATTACCCAGCACCTTCCACCACAACTGTTACGGAGAGTTGGGCAGAAATGACTTTATTTACAGGAGATGGATGATGGTGAGCGCGCAACCAGGCCTAGAAGCACTTCGTCCTCCTCTTCTTTCCAACTGCCTCTTGTATGCTCGTTACAATATGTATGAAAGGTTAGATTTTGGAATCATTGACCATCTCTTGGTGTACTGATGTTCCTTTATTCTCTTTTTTCTAGGACCAGGTCTCTTTGAGGCAGAAATGTTTACTGTCTGTGTGGATGGTGTTGTGATATTGACTACTCAGCGGGCTGCAGCTTTCAAAGTCATGTTCCTCTTATACTTCGTTCTTAACATAGAGTATCCACCTGAAGTGGCTTTGACACTGGAGTTTGTGCAGAGGTGAGATCTTTCCCGATGTATGTTCTCATTGACCTATTGCATTTCTTACGGTTGCAGATATTGCTGGTAGGCTGTTTTAAAGTTACTGCTTTTAGGCCTTTAGAGAGGGTGGGGAAAAACTTTAAAAATTGGGGTTGCTAGCGATTTTAACCCTTTAGGGACCGCAGAAAAACAGGCAATTCTGGGAGGTGCTGGAAATATATTTAATACTATTGAACTGTCTTGCTATAACATATATCAAAATGGAGCTATGTTAATATATAACATATTTTCAGGGACGAAAACTGAAATTTTATACTTAAGAAGTCTCGATACTAAAACTTTCTAAAACCAAAGTTGAATTGCTTCAATATCGAAATAAAACAAAAAAATTCTAGAATATACAAAACACGATACACCTACTCTTTTCTGAGACAAAAAACAATTAGTCTTTATCCACAACTTTACTGCTTCCTTGCACCTGTATTCGCCACTAGGTTCAGTGCTCAGTGCTCGTTCCACTCAAGGGAACATTCATGAAAATGTTCAAACACAAATTTACTTTGCATTTACTGCAAGAAACAGTACGCACCTAGATTTTCTTCCGTTAAGAGCACAGCTTGGTAGTTTCTGAATATTTTGCAGCTCATAGAGCTGGTGTTTTATAGAGGGTGGTGGAGGAGTGCGAGCTTGCTAGGCAGCAAAAAATGACGGGTGTAACTCTGACAGGTGGAAGCTGGCTGCAGATATGGCCGTGCACTGATTGGCCGTAGGGTTGTGTGACATCACGAGAGCAAATGACCTGTCCATATTGGGAGGAGCTGCAGCCTTGCATTTGTTCTGTGAATGCTTCAAACAGCATCTAAGCTTTGGGAGTACACATTATTAGCCCGGTTGCATTCTTAGTACATTATTCCTGCCTCTTATTTTGTTTCTTTAAGGGCAATCGCGGGCATCAACCCGGAAAGAAGCACAAAGGCACGACGAACGTCGAAGAAGCAGTATTGTTTGTCGCCAAAAGTCGCTGCCTTGGCAAATGCCCTGGATCAATACAAGTTCGAAGCTTGAGTTTGACCTTTAATAAACAGTAAAATTTGGAAGTTCAAACTGTTGCCTTCAACTCTGTTAGTGAATATAAAACTCTGGTTATAGTGCTAGCACTATGCATGGGAAATTGGGGCTGCACGCTGCTGCCTTTGCAGATGATGGCACATACACAGCAAAAGTATCCAAGTGTAAGTCAAGATATCTACTCAGTTAAGGAAAGAACAGAACCCATTTTTCTTAAATCTGCAAGATAAATTCTTTAGCACTATCTCTCTCTCTCTCTCTATATTTATATATATATATATATATAAAAGCAAGGAAGAGAAAATTTGTGTACAATTACAGAAAAGGCATTAACGGAAGCATTGTGTAGAATCACAGAAAAAGCATTAACAAAAGAATTGTGTAGAATTACAGAAAAAGCATTAACGGAAGCATTGTGTAGAATCACAGAAAAAGCATTAACAAAAGAATTGTGTAGAATTACAGAAAAAGCATTAACAGAAAAATTGTGTGCAAATACAAAAAGCCTGTTTTTTAAAGAAGATATCGGCAACAGGAAATCTCTGTAGAAGTACAGAAAAGCAATAACAGACAATATATGCAAAATTACTGCTAAATGGAAAACGGAAAACAGACAAGAACAGAACTGTTATGTCACTAAATTTGCCATGCATTTTCAGTTTTTTTCACAAATTTTTTTTTACAGTGTACCTGCATACAATCTACGACTTTAGAATTTCATCAGTATGTTCATCAGAATCAATACTCAATGCCCAGCGAGCTTTGCCTAACAAAGCATCAACTTTATAGGAAAATTGGGGAACTTAGAGGGCGCCAGAGCACGCCGTTTCTTCCCCGCCAAAAACAAGTGTGGTGCTAACTTCTGTAAAAAAATACTCCAGTCACTGCATTCGCTGTCTGTTTGTTTTCCTCACGCGCAGACAGCGTGAGGAAGCACAAAGCACAGAATTCACGGACGCACGACGATAGCGCCTCTCCTGTTGCACGCCTACGTTCATTCAAGTACAGCCGCAAGTCTCTGCGCCTACACTGCAGCCGCCAAAAATACTGCGAGAAAACCGTTGACGCTAGTGCCTAGGCCAGTGCCTAGGCACTAGCGTTAGCCGTTAAACCAGCATGGGATCAATGGCTAGCTGATGAACGTGCCTAAACGTTGTCCTTATAGCTTCAAATGGCCATGTGAATGTGCAAATTTATTATTTTTACACATACTGCTTTAAAAATTCCCCAATTCTACTATACTGCGGAGTTCTACAGTTGCATCGTATCGTGCCACGGGTCAAGAGATGTGACATGTGTGCCGCGTAGTCTCGATACCGGTGTTTACTTCACTTTTTTAGGCAACTCTACGGTCGGCGCAGTTACTTTGACACCAGCAGAGCGCGTGTTTCTCCCTCGGTACGCTGCAGATATCTTTTCTGCATTGGCAGCCATTAGGTTGTACCTTGTTGCTATTCAAGCTTATTTGATAATATTTTCGAAATTGACTGGAAATTTTTAACAAACGATTTATCTAATATCGAGTCTGTACGATACACGCGAGTTCAAAGTACAACTCGAGCTCTGCACTCGTTCTCTTCAACAATGCGTTGAAACTTCGCTAATCAAAATGACGTTTATGTGAACGATTATCTTATTGTAATTGATTGTAGTGCTCATTTTCCGCATATATCACGTTTTCCCCCTCTTTCTTTAACAGCTGCTCGCCCTTCCCAGCATTGCAGGCAGGGTGTTTACGTTTTAGAATGCTTCGGGTCACTCCTATAGCTTCACGGCATTAGGAGCGCAGGCATACGTGCTCACGAATTATTCAGTCCACCATGTTGAAAATATATTACACCAGAAAGTGTCAATGTAGATCCTGTCTATTGCGCAGTGCCATACAACCTGGTAACTCAAAAATATATTCAGTTCGATTTCTTTTTTGGCGTGGCGTATCCCGAAAAAGGCCTTCCAATGCGAAAAATATTTTTCCTGTAAGACTGCGGTCTTTTATCTTAGATAAACAGTTACTCAGCTATTTTGCTCACTGCGTTAACAAAATTCGTCTTATCCACCTCAACTCAAGGTATTGCGATAGACCTGTCGTTCGGATCTAACTAAGTGAAACAAAGAATAGTCTGCCGTGCCTCCTCGCAGTCTGCACAGATGGCTGCTCCGTATTTTGTGGTTTTCTACTGTGCAATACTCGTGGAAAAAGCCAATGCAGCCATAACCAATCACTAAACCGCAACTTACGCGGTCGTTTCTCAGGTCGTTCCCCAGGGAATCCCTTGTTTTCGTGCCAGGACTCCAGAAATTTATTGTAGAAGGCTTCGGTCATTACCTTTCCATTCTTTCGAATAAGAGAACAGTGGCTTGTCTTTCACTCGGCTACCTTGTATGCTGAAGCAACGTTGGTTATATTACCTTTCGCACATGATGTTTCGTATCACAAGTAATTCGGAAAAGGTTCGTACATTTCCACGTTGTTCGTACGCTGTTTTTGAGGCGGAAGTAATGAGACCGCAAGCCTGCTAAGAATTAGTCTTCCGTTTCTTCACTAAGCTAACCGTGGCTTTCACTGATTAGCTCGGGGGTATTATTAGTTTTGCTCCGTAAACTTGCCTTCCCTGTGTCTTTGGTAGCAGCGTCTCGTTGAATGTGCGGTACTAAAGAAAACAAACAGAAAGTTGGAAGAAACATTTGCATTTCATAAATTTACGTAAAGAATCCTAGTCATTGGATATCATTTGTTCCACTAGGGGTGAACAGAAAAGATAAATTTAATTATTTATCATTCACGTAACTTCTGGGCGCTCTGGTATAATTTAGTATAGCATTATAACTTCCGAAGCAGATGCATTGAAGCTGGACACTAGCTATTGTGAGAAATATGCACTCTAACGATAATTGAAAACAGTTAAATGATACTGATATAAATATTGTAGGTTATTATTTGGGCTCCTATATGCTGCTTCTTTTCCTAAGCGGAGCAGCAATTTATTGTTTAGCAGAGCCTGAATGTTCCGCAAACTCAGCTTAAATTCAGGAATTATCTATTCAGGTGATTTCTGATGCAGAATTTTCTGTTTATTCTCTTCTTTTGTCCCAGTCAGTTAGTAGAACCAACCTTTGACAAACTCATGGAAGTTTAAATGTAACTTGCGGTATCACTTGAGTTTGCACTAATGCTTTAGCGCTAAACATACTGAAGAGTTGCTTCGGTCGGCTTTAAACATAATTTGAAGCACTGTAGCTTTTTTTATGTGTACCCCCTTTGTGGGCACAGCAATGGCGGCCGCTAGCGTTGGTTCGGCGCCACTGAGGAACCGAAGCAGAGAAACGGTGGCAATGCTCGATTCTCAAACCGTGAACGACCTTGCTGGATAACAGAAGATAATAAAAGATGTAGTGGAACTGGCTGAAGACTTCTGGAACGCTCCATATGCGCATGTTGAATGCGGGTATTAACTTGCTGGTATAGAGATGGTACTGCTCTTTATTCGAATATCGTGCATCTATGTCACATCCTCTTTTACTCTGCCTTCCTTTTGAGCGTGCACCGCGGAATATTGCGCTGTTTTATTTTCTTAAATACTTAAAAACAGATGCGCTAGGTTATACACGCGTTGAGGACGCAATTTCATATATCCCTTGCAAATATTTGGCTGATGGCACGTATCTGTTGTTACAGCGGAGGCCTTTGCCGTGTCCATGCATATGTCCTTGTTTTGAGGAACAAAGCTGTCAAAAGTGTTTTGTTTTTCGCAGGATGGAGGGAGAGATGGAGGAGGACGTCCGAAGGAGATGTGTTGTGAATGACATGAGTTTAGCAATTCAAATGTTTCTCTCGCGCTTCGCGGCTTTATCGCTTGCCATTTTGTTGTTCTTTCGTTTTTTCGTGTGATTCTATTTTCCGGTTCAGAGCACTCCCACGGTGCTACAGAATCCGAGTTGAACAAACCACGCTTCGGTATAACACAAGCCGGCTTCATTCTGTTTAATAAGGTAGAATATCACTCTCAATGGCGCTAATCATTAAATTCTGTAGCGATGTCAGACAGCCCTCAAACGACTACTTTTACACATTTTAACACATGGCAACATTTTTCAATCCTGTGTCTTCCAGATGCTACTTACCGAAAAACTTCACATTGGTGAAAATATTGTGATTCAGAAAATTTTGTTTATATCAGGATTTTGTCAAACGTGCAATTTATTCATCCATTGGTTATTCGACTTACAGAATAACCTATGGAATAATAACCGACAGAATAGGCCCTGCTGAAATAAAAGTTTGTTGAAACATAAGTGCTGATGTGTCGCTGAATTTGCGAATTGAAACTTCGGTAACTTGCTGCAAAGTTTAAATCTCATATCTGTCACGTTTAGTGACGAAATATGATTTACTGTTTGTAAATGCCACATTGCCGGGTAAATTTATTCCAAGCTGCGAACAACGATGAAACTAAGAAAATATGCTAGCATGATTTCTTTTGCATTTTATATTGAGTCTTCCTAACTACAGATGAGGACTAATTAAATATTCCTTCTACGTACAGTTACGCGAAAAGATTCCCATAAACTCCAAGATTTTTTACCGACTGCGAGAATTATGAGTTATAAAATAACGAATGTTTCCAAAATGCTTGTTGAACACGCTGCGTCGAACGTTCCTTTAAACATGGCAGTGCCTTTAGTAATGGGGTCCTTTATATCAATGCTCTGCAGGAAAAAGTAAATTGTTTTAAGATGCAAAAAGCACAATCTGATTACGAGGCACACCTTGTCGAGATACTCTATGATAATTTTGACAATCTGTGGTTCTACAACGTGGACCTAAATTTAAGTACATGAGCACTATTCGAATATGCGGTTGCTGCGGCTCTCATTGAAACTTCTAACTCGAGCACACCAGTGCAATGCCATAGCCGCTAACGTGTACGAGAGACGTGTATGACATGATTGAACTTTTGACTTGATATCTCCAGAAATCTTACTCCGTTTTATTGCTTTTCATTTTGATTTGTTATGCCAGATATTACACGCGTGATACTTCTTTATCGGCTTTCGTAACAGATTAACGCATTACCGCCACTATGAGCTCGATCACGCTTCATCACACTTTGAAGATAATAAATTCAACGCATCTACGTTGAAACACTTTCTCCTTGCTCACTCGCTACATTCAATGAAGGCCAATCGACTCCAGTATAGTTACTGGTGGAACAACTTCCCATGCCTGCTCAAGTGTTCGTTACTAAGAATAAATAAGCATTGCTTCCGCAGCAAACTCTGGGCTGAGCTTAGACCTGTCCACGACGAACGGTCAGGTAAAGCGCACCTTCGATACAAAAAAAACATGCCGGCCATTTATATGAATACGTCGCCTACATGAAGAGAACACTGAGTAGGTACACTAAATTATCTTCTATGATCTGAGCGTGCCAATCGCCTTATGGGATGGTTACTTCAATGTGAATATCACGACCAAGAGAAAAGAGTTATCCAAGGCTCTTGCGTGGCTTTCAACGCAAAATAATCACTACACAAGCTTCATGAACTCCGGCAAGTATAGACCCTAGAGACGACATTTCGTGAAGCCTAGCTTCTACACTATTGGCGCGCCACTTTATTAGCCAGTAGAAAATTCCATTTAATATACTTTTAATATATGGTCGTCGAACGTGGTATAAATGCAATCGCTATAATCTTAAATGCAAGTTTCGTAGTTGCACGCGAGTCCGAAAAAGTACTGCTTTCCCAAAGCACCGAGTGTTTTGGTACCTCTGCGCGTGACTTGGAGAGCGCTCGTGGTATAACTATGGGGTGTTTTACATGCGTTTTCAACGTTCTGTAATGAAGAAGACAAGACGACGACGAAGCAGTCAGCAAGCAAGCCACAGTGTTAGTGCTAACCACGCACCCCGAGCTTGCGCTTGCCCGGATTTTGGCTGCTGGTCGCCTCGCCGCTTCTTGACGTTCGCCTGACGTTTCTCGCATTCCTTGACGTTTACACGTGAATAAATCGCTTTGCATTTGGTGGAGGTTGCGTGGGTCCCCCACACCAACCTGGAACTCCGCTTCCGGACGCTCCCTTCGGTTCCTGCACCCATGATGGTCAACGACACCTCGACTCAGACTGACCCTTCGGCAGCGCCTGCCACCTGCAGCGACGTCTACCGTGAGCGGGATCCGCCCATCTTCAACGGCTCAGGTGACTCCGATGTTGAAGACTGGTTGTCGACATACGAACGGGTCAGCGCCAATAACAAATGGGACGATTCATCGAAGTTGAGTCACGTCATGTTTTATCTCGCGGACATCGCGCAACTGTGGTATCGCAACCACGAAACCGACATACCCACTTGGTCCGTTTTTAAGACTTCCATTTCGGACGTCTTTGGTCGGCCTACGGCCCGCAAGCTTCGCGCAGAGCAGCGCTTGCGTGAACGTGCGCAACATCCAGGGGAGAATTACACGGGCTACATCGAGGATGTGCTGAATCTCTGCAACCGCGTCAACCCTACCATGACAGAGGGCGAGAAAATCAAGCACATCCTGAAGGGCATCGACGACGACGCTTTTCAGATGCTGCTCGCGAGAAATCCCACCACAGTCGCGGCACTCGTCTCCTTGTGTCAAACGTCGCCTGACGTTTCTCGCATTCCTTGACGTTTACACGTGAATAAATCGCTTTGCAGTTGTAACTTTGATAGTAATGTGTGTGTGTGTGTGCGCGCGTGTGTTTTTGGAGGTTGTTTCTTCTTAACGGTTGATGAACGATCTGTGAGTGGAATGAAGCTTTCGACTGTCTATATTTGTTTTGCTGTAAAAGAAAACTGTAATAAAGAAAGCAGACAGCCTTCAAAAGAATTCGGTCAATAATGAAGCGTGCTCTTGCGACATGCCTAGAGATATCGTGTACCTTCCTCAGCATATTGCGTAACCTACACTGTGTGTCTAAGTTCCAGAACTAGGGTTTCATTGATCGGAAGGACCAGGTTTGTTGGTGATGCAAGCGAGCAACCGTTCAGCTTGTGGCGATCCATTCGGTGTCCACCATGCGAGATTAATGGGAGTCTCGTGCCACGCAGACTAAGCTCAGCAGAAATAATAAGAACAAGAAGGCCACGAAAATAAGTAGGCTGATGGTGGGTCGGTCGGCCAGGGTGACCTTAGCAAGGTGCAGACTCCGTGGAATGAGCCGCAAAACTTCGACTACGTGTTTTTCTTCTTCCCATCTGCTGCAAACACCAGCAATCGCTGTTTCAGGTGGGGTACGTATTTGTTAATGTGGTGGTTTTCCTTGTCTGCTTGAGTGTATTTTTTTTCGGCCTTTTGACTTCAGACCATATTCACTTCGGCTAGGAGATAACAGAAAAGCCATAATTCATGTCACGATTTTCGTTTTCACATTCCCCAACAATCGTGGTCTGCCTGATTCCCCACTTTTGCAGTAATGAATAAATTCTTACAACTTTTGGGCCCCTTTTAGTTGAATCTAAAATGAGCTGACAGAAAGTTCGATTACTCTTCTGGTTTGCATTGAGTGTCAACACATTGAGACGCACTTCTTTGATGCTCTCATACGACAAAGTCCTGGAAATGAATTTGAAATGCATTATTAAAACGTGCTTTGATTTAAGTAATAGGAAACGCAGTAGCGCACTCATGTTGGTAAAGAAAGATAAAAAGTAAGTTGCCAAGCACTCAAAATTATAATTTGACGTACCTACATTAACAGTTATTGCCCATTGTTGTTCAGCTTATTCAGCAAAAATCATCAACGATTTCATCATCAGTAGCAGTGTATTCAAATACCCATTATACGCAAGGTCTGGTCACCCTCCTTCTCTCGAGCATAAATTTTGCGACGTTTCACCCCCACGAATTTGAATTCCACTTCATTTGCCTAAGACTTCGTTGCACAGAACAATTCTCTGTTGTATTTCATCAAGTTTTCGGCAAAGAAAATCGAGAGATCATTTTCCCGCGCCTAAGAACGTAATTTCTTCCGCTTTGCCAGCCAGCTGCCCCGTATGTCTGCTGAAAGAAATTGGACCAAAACTTGTGCTGGTTCGTTGCCCTACCCTGGCAACCGGTGCACGGCTACAACATGGCCTAGAAGGGATGAGTAATGCACCGCTTAGTGGCCGTTCTGAGAAAAGATTGCAGTCAAGTTCTCGCTGGCACTTTGGTTATCAGCCGTACGTGTTGAGGTTCTAGAACCTACTATACCATTCAGAGGTGTTTATTTCACTTCGAAGGCTTTTAATGATACCTGCTTGTGAGGTGACCTGACCATCAAGTGTCGCCACCCTCGACGACAATGCAGAGAAGTTTCTGTCACGAGTTGCTGACTGTTTTTTTTTTTTTTTTTGATGAAAGTCTCTATTTCTTCTGTATCTTTACAGGAACGGTGAAAGCAGGAATCATATTTGCAGCAAGTAATCGTATTTATTTGGCAGCAAGTCAACCGAGTCATGTATTTACTGCATTTTTATATGCACTGTTTCAATCTCAGACTTCAGGCACAGCAACTCGGCTAGCTTAGAAGGAACTAAGGAGAGGTACTTGACTTGCTCGCAAATGAAATCCAGCAACAATGGCTTCTCAGCAATGGCTGTTAATTGAATAGTACTACCTTCGGACGCATCCCCTCATCTGTATGTTCTGCGTCACCACTTTTCCATTCTTTTCACACCCATGGCCGAAAAGGTGCCTTCAACCACACCCGAGCACTATTGTCCGAGGTGATATAACGATGCTCAGCTGGAGCACTCACTATGTCGGTCCTCAGAAAAACCATCCCACACTAAGTACACTTCTTTCCCTCCATCACACAAGTGTACAAAAAATCACGCACACGGTCGCTCAATCAAAGCAAAGTTATGCAGCCAGCGGCACGAGAGGGGCACAGAATCGCGGCGATTGCGAAACAAGCTCACCTGCACTATCAAAATGAATCGTTTATTGCTGGCTCTGTACGTGCCGCCAACTGCGCCTGCTGCTTGAAAGCGACGCCCTTTCACGGGGACGATGATGGTACACGTAGATCAGAGCAACACCTTGCACTGCGACCCGAAGAAACGAAGAATCGGAAAAGTTCCCCGTATTTCCAGCAGAGCAGTCACACACACGAACAATCACGTGCAAAAGAAAATTCGACATTCGTAACACCACTTGAAAATTCCGCGACGTATTGACGCACCTGCAGTAACGAAATGAATCGTTTAGGACCGGCTCGGGACGTGCCGCCAGCTGCCTTTCTAAGCAAGCTGACATTAAAAAAAATCTTGGTCATGGGACTGCAACATTTTTTTCCCCTTTTCCTCTTCATTAAGATATTACCAACGATCTGTCTGGCCAGGAAATTGCCATGTTCAACTATCTTGTTCATTTATTCAGCAGATAAAGATTCTGCAATTTCCAATATGCTGATCCTTGCCACAAAAAATGAAATCCTCGCAATCAACAAAACATATTTATCCTACGAGACCAACCTATCGCAGTGTTCATATTTCTAAGCAGTCCTGCTTTCGTAATAAACTCTTGAATATCCCTTAAATATCGCAAGAGCCACGCGAAAGCCATGGGCTCATATAGGCTTGTGCGCAGTAATTCTCGTATTTTTGTTAGTCTTACTTTTTATAATATGGCCCCGATAGCATTATAGCAAAAATGACGGCCACAAAAAAGAAATGGAGGGCCCCTTTGAATCCCCAGCAGCGTATGGTTCTCGAGTTGCATCTCCGGATTGCTGTTTTGTAAAAGCTTAGTAATTTTAGTGTCATGAATTATTTTCAACGCTGGTAAAATGGTTACGTAAAACACGTACTACTTAACGGTTCTTTAATATTGCACCCTAGCTAGCACGCATTGTGATTGCAGTATGAATATTACTCAGATAAACTTTCTTGAAAGAAAGAAAAACGTCAATTTTTAACGCGATAGCGTTAAGGGCCCCGTGTCGGCGTCGCTGTCCGCAAGCCAAAATTTCTGCATATATTTAGGTATATGCATATACCACGCCTTGCTATATACCATGCGGCATATCTGGTTTATATTGCCACACCATTCCATCATTAAGTTGATCATACCTTGTGTTTAATTCTGGGCAAATTTATTCCTCAGAATTTCGAGGATGGCAGCCCACAAGCAAATTTCAAGGAAGAAAAAACCGTAGACGCATGCCTTTTATGCTAAATCTTGTCAGGCTGAAATATTAAAAGTGCGAAACAATACCAGAAACCTGATAATTACGCAATTGTTTTGGCTAGGCTGTGCTCAACCTCGGGCATCGGCCCGCACAAGGGGCCGCATTTCTTCCAGAAAGCTCGCCTTCGTGCATAGCGTTTGCCGCAAGCGTTTCCCGCTGAACATTACGGTTACATAAGCAGCAGCTGCCGGGTACCGTGAAAAGCGGTCAGAGATCTTTTAATGCTACCGCGTTGCACTCTTAAAGGCGATGCTTAAACGTCTTCTAAGTTTTTTTTTTCATATTATAGGTGCAGCTGGATAGCAAGAGCTTTACATAGTTAGAAAATGAGTTGTGCACTTGGACGAATCGCTTTCTAATCAAGTTGCTTTGGCGAAACAGGAATTCATGTGACCAACTTTAAAATGTTTGAAGCGAACCAGCGCATCCACTTTAGCACTAGAAGTATCTGGGTAGTGCGCGAGGGAAGCAAGCGACAATAGCCTTCAGCTATGGGGATCGATTAGCTATCGAGATTCAATGAAACGGCAAAAGAATAATCGTGCAAATCCAACTTAGTGTGGTAATTATGTTACACAAAACTTATTGCAGCTATCAGGCTATCTTCCATTATGTGGGGTTCCGCAAAACGATACCAGCTCGACCAACGTGTTTGTGTATCGTTAGCAGCGTGTGTGTGTCGCGAGCGTGCATGTGTTTGACAGCAGGAGCACGACAACAACCAATTTGTAGACGATCGTATGACGGCAATAGTATGATTTTCTATATACGACCTGGCAATTTTTCGGTTCCACATAGTGGATGATCTTAGGCGAGAGAAACACAGATTATGACGTCATGAGCCAATACGTGCTTTACAGTCATATGTACGTAATTTTTGTGATGTTTGTTAAAACGACGATGTCATGGTTAATTAAAGGAGAAGCATGGAAAAGAACAAAATGAAAAATGAAGGCACGAGAAGGAATAGAATATAGAAGGAAAAGGAACGAACTAATGGGGAAACCAAGCACGCAAGCTCGGAGGCTGCAAAGGTAGAAATACACGGGAGATAGTGGATGTGAGAAAATAAGAATGCGGTCGTAAAAACAAGAACTACGAGCGTAAATCAATGAAGGAAGATGAAACGAAAGAGAGCACACAAGTGGCTCCATAACCAGCGGTAAAGAAGGTCACTTCTCAGAAGGGACGAGGCCAGCTGAACTGTGGGACGATGGAGAGTCAGTGCCCCAGCTGTCGCGACTACGACCCGCGAAAAGAGCGGGAACAACATTAAGGAGAACCGCAGCTGCGCTCTGACGGTGCTTCGTCGTGAGCTCCTCGCCACGGTGTTAGAAGTACTAACACCGTGCCCCTGGCTACACTCCGTGAGCCTGGAGGTGCAGGCCGGTGCATTCTGTCACATTGGTGGCACCCGTCCTGACGATCGGGCCAGCCCATCCAAGACGACGCCGTACGCTGCGATGTCAAGATCCTCAAAGCATCGGCGAGTCGCGCGACGGACTAATACATCGGACCGTGCGACCACGAGCCGATGCTGCAGCGCCGATGAACTTTTTTTAAAATATTTCGGACTTCCTTTTTGTGGGTTTGGCCGTTAATATTTTATTGCATGTTTTTAACTAAATCGCACGGCATATAATGTGTAGATTATTAAGGCTTTCTGCAGTGTTTATAGCGTTTCTTTGAACGCTATTATAAATGGTGCATGACTATACTTGTCCTGAAAATGTGCCATTATACGTTGCGTGAGTTCGACAACAATTGTTCCACTCAAGCAGTCATCGACGGAGCCCATGCTTTATTGCTTTGGCTACTAGCTTCGGACGCAATGGTGGTACTGATGAGACAAACTGGCGACGCGCCCCCAGAAACGCGACGTCTGGCGGAAAACTTCCCCGAATTGCTTTTGTAAGTATACGGTGGCACCACGCAAGTGTTTCATTTTAAAACTGACCAGGAGTTCAGTTTTACAATTTTACTTAATCAGAGCAATTAAGAAAGACCACGATGCACAAGCAAAGCCATCGAGTAGTTAGCTAGCAGCTCTGTAAGTTCCAAGGTGTTTGCGTGTGAGGTCGTGTTCACTCCTAACTTGTCGTCAATAGTCTGCCACCTACGTGCACTTGGGACGCAGTCTGCCTCTGATATGGTGATTTCGTTGCTTCGTTTACCTTTATTTTCGTATTATATGTAGCGGCCACATTGACCCAGGAGCTTCTGCCGTCCCTCGATCGATAGTTGTGATCTCTAGAGATTTCTGCTAGCCAATTGCAGACGGCACTAACAATGGCACCGTGAACGCAAGACTAGCATCAGTACCGCGTTCTGCCCAGGTGCCTTTTTGCGGTGAACATTTCCAGCATGTACTGCTTACTGCGTCCGCCAGCATTCGGCTGATCCTTGGCTGTCTGGGATATTTTGTTCCAGTGGCGACACAGGTCGTCTGTATCCACAATCTGTGTCACGAACTCAAACAGACCGAATGCTTGTCGTATTGGTACCATCCCTAATATATTCCACTCGGGTTTGACTAATATTGGGAGCAGTTCTTGCGAAATTGACCCGGCGGGTGCACCGCCAATCATCGTGTGACGCCCGCCTTTAATACCATATTTCGAGTCGCTTTTGTCTTTGCGTGTTTCAGTTGTGCCCTTCCATAGATGGCACTATAGAAATTCATACGTGCTCAAATTTTCAGCTCACCCCACTCTGCGCATTCCTTGTTGCCTTCTCCGTTATTCCACTTCTGCGGAAAGAGATATTAGTCTGAAAAACGCGAAATCGAATAGAATTCGCTGACTATGGGCGATATTACATAAAGGTATTCCAAACTGTTGCTATTCTATTTCTGAAATCAGCCCTCCACTAATGGCCAAAAATGTTTAGGGCCACCACAACTTCGCCTGTCTCTCATGCGACGTTGCAAAAATTGCGAAAACTACTCATTTATTATGACGTGCACACACTGATTAAATATGATTAGACCAAACTAAAGAAAACCGTTTATTTCTGATTCTACGTCTTTGTCACCGTTAGCTTTTCGCGATTGGTCAAGATGTTCCCGGGTTGCACCCACTTCTCCTGTCTGTCATTCGGCGTCTCAAACCTGCAAAATTTCACCACGTCAAAACGATGCGTACGCATTAAAGATGCAATAATCTGCCGAAACAAGAATAATTTTGGAATAGACAGAGCCTGTCCCGTTCCGCAAGGAATAGAGGATGTCCATCCCACTGATCACTCTGGCACTAGCTACTCGGAGCTGTACGGTAGAATACGTTCGTTTGTCTCTAATAAATATATTGTGTGTCGATATAAGGTTGTCGAGCCATATCGGCACGTTTAAGACATCGCTCTGCCAGCTCTTTTACGACAAGGATCCGTTTTAGCGGTATTTTTAACCTTCCGTTACACTTTGCCGCCATTTTAGACCAGTCACCGCAAGCTAGGCCAGGGGAAGCGGACCAATCGCCGATGCCGGCACTACCCTCCTCATCAGGTTATCTATTTTCACTGCTCTAGCTCAGCCCCACCGTAACCCTCCAATTCTGTGAGCTCCTCGCCTCTTATTATCCAATCAGATAAGAAAAGCCTGTCAAGGTAGGCAATGGTATTTGTTTGTAAAGCAAACAAAAGTGACCCCCTAAAAATTAGGAGAGAGTGTGATTGGGTTGTTGAAACAACGATGCGGGTCACCGACCGATCTCTGCGTTGGCGGTTACGTAAATTTGGCGTCAGGATATTGGAATAAAAACACTTTGGGGAATAGGTTTGGGTTATAGGGTCCAAATGTTTTTGAGCATTTTTCCCCGATAGTAGTTACTTTTTTCAGCCTATTTTCCTATTTACCACACTGATATTTTCTTGGTTTGGCTGTCTGCAGTAACCGACTGTAGAGCAAGACTGCAGACAATATGTATATACAAATATTGAGGCAGAGCATGACTGATTTATGAGTCTTATCGTGTTTACCTACTGTTTTGTTCTCCTCTTGGTGGATCTCTCATACAACTAATAAGTGCGAATGCACTTCTTAAGCAACCCCGAAAACTCCGCCGGCATCCGCGCTCCTCCTCCTCTCCCCTAGCAACGGCGCGAGGAGCGGAGAGGAGCGTCTGTAGCAACGGCGCAGCGACGTCACGCCCCACGTGACTGCGCGCGCTCCGCCCTCCGCTCCGTGGCTGCGCGCGCCCCACGCCGGCTCCGCACCGCTCTCCGCGCCGTGACGTCGCGGCGCGTTGTGCAGCTGGCGCCTCCGCGCCGTGGCTGCGCGCGCCGCGCCGGCTCCTCGCACCCTCTCCGCGCCGTGACGTCACGGCGCCATGCAGGTGGTGTGCCTCTCCCCCCGTTAGGTTTGCACTCACCCTCGGCCGCCGCCTCTCCCCTCGCGCTGACAGCTTCCTCCTCGCCCGTGAACAGCCCCTCGTGTGCGTACTCTCCCCACCGCTCACCCCCTCTCCAACCGCCTGGCGTGTTTCGCTCCGCCGTCACGTGTTGTGTGTGTGGCGCCGGCGCGTCAGTCGTGCTCTCTCGATGCCGTCTCCTTCGCTCGGCTCTGCAGTTTAGTCATGCGCGCCCCCTCATAGCATCACCCCGTGCTTCGCACTTCCTCATACTCCCCTTCGGGGAAATGCGGTTTTTTTTTTATATTTTCATTTTCTGTCTTGTATTGGCAATTTGAGAAGAAACAGACTTCTCTGAATTCCCAAAAGCAAAAGAATTCATGAAGTAATGAATAGTCTAGGAGCAGTTTCCGAGCTCTCCGAGAAAAGTGTAGCTCTAGAAGGAAGTTTTGTAATGCGCCAGGTTCTGGCAGTGAAAATGCAAAAAAAAAAAGAAGAAAAAGGAAAACTTCGGACAGATGCACTGCATTTGTTTCCATTTCTGACCCCAACGCTGTCAGCGGTTTTACTACCGCCGACGGCGACAGCAAGACAAAAGCAGTGGCGAAAAAGAATGCAAGAATCTAGATGCGCTGCCATTGGTAAAGAGAAGTCGTAACGTGTTGTGTTGGTGCCCCCAAACGAGGAAGAGCGAGGGTACTCCGCCCATTTTCGTGCTTCTTTTACCGTGCGTTTTGTTTCGTGTAATTTATGGGATGGAAGCGGCACATCCTTATGTCCAGGAAGGAAGCGTAGTGGGGAAGTGGGCCGTAGAATAGATGGCAGTGTCTACATCCCTAACTTTTGTTCGTTATTTATTCACTAGCGTCAATTCCAGGTTGGTCATAGCTGCGTCATTTGCTCCCTGGGGGCCATAGTGTGCTACAATTGTCTCTTTTTTTTCTTACAATCATTTGCTATCGTGCTGCTATGGTCCCTCGTTTGCTACTGGCCATTTTCTACCCAGCGCGCTGCCATACTCCAGGCGAGCCGAAGTGCTCACGCTCGTGGAGCCCTAGAGTAGGGGTCCCCACCAGCCTGAAGACCGCTCATAACATTTTGCTCAACAAAAGTTTTCTACTACTACTATTTGTACATGAGCAGCCCGAGGATGGTGTAATGAAATCGCCATCTCCCTACTACCATTCCCAACTACCATTCCCGTAGAGGTGTTTGTGGTTTATAAACAAAGATTACAAACAACAGTAGCTGTGCATTAAATTTTGTTTTCCTTCAATAGACAATACGTCATAGAACCCTATGTTTGCAGAGCAGTGCAGCCGCACGAATACTGGAGAGCTTACCTCTTCCTCGAGAATATGTCAATGCGTGGTGCACCCTACGGAAATTTCGACGTATACCAGCTATACGTGATTACGAATCCTAACTCTTCTGCGAACATATGCATGAAACCTAGCACGCTATGATTTCCGTCAATTCTTTGTGCCTGTAGCTACGCTCATCTACCACATGCAAGAACCTACACCTCCATGCAATACAAGGCGTTCAAGTTTGGCTCTTGCGCTCTTCGTGCCTTGCTATGTTCTCTCTGAATTTTGCACCAGCAACATAAGAGTCACAAATATTACGGCAAACACGCGGATGTGTACGAAGTTGGCTTAGTTAGATCAATCCCATTATTGCAATTACAGTGCAAATTAAGGTGGACAACATAGGCGTAATGAAGTGGTGCTTATTCAAAAAGGTTCAAATATATATATATATATATATATATATATATATACATTGACTCAGTTATCATGAACAAAAAGAACATACAAACTTTTCCTCTGAGACTGTCTGATGGCGCTGCTGTTCCGTGTGCACCATGGGATTATGGTACATATGTTTCATAATTTTAGTAGTTTCTCGATTTCCGAAAATAAAAAATAAAAAAAGACACGCAATGTGGACCCTGCTTTTAGAAAGAACTTACGAGTTTACGATTCTCTAAAACCACCCAATCGG
Organism: Dermacentor silvarum; assembly: GCF_013339745.2. Taxonomy (NCBI): domain Eukaryota; kingdom Metazoa; phylum Arthropoda; class Arachnida; order Ixodida; family Ixodidae; genus Dermacentor; species Dermacentor silvarum. The sequence continues at coordinate 109,948,961 of NC_051160.1, read as the reverse complement.
CATTTTGATTTGACTACCATTTATATATTTAAAAAGTACTGTTGACTAAATAACTCACTGTCAGAAATCAAAAATTTCTAGTTGTTTCTCAATGAGTCACTAAACAATGTGCACTTTCTATCCTATTCGCGTAACATTTCCCCTAGTTCTCAAAACCCGAATAAACTCCGTGAATAAAAGCTGGAACACGCTATTAAGTGCTAGAGCCACTTACAGCGTACAACGGCCTATGTCAAAAATTAAAAGAGCTCAGTT
>NC_051160.1:109895691-109948606 GCF_013339745.2 Dermacentor silvarum | reverse complement strand
CTTTGTTACGCGAATAGTGCAATTGATTGCTCTTCTCGTACACTCCTCTCCTCCCAATTCAAAACACAATCGCTCAGAAGCCACGTTTCTTCTAAAAATATTGATATATTCATATAAGGGTATAGTTCCTCTATTACATAATTCGGTAAGACGTCAGTGACAGATGTTCCGAGATAGCGTTTGACAAAGACAATCCGAGTAGCGCCGCAAGGCCACCATTAAGAGCGTCCTTGATATTCTGCAAAAAAAGAGCGAATTGCGATAGAAAATATGTTTGCTCAACCTAAAACAGTCCGTATCACCGTTGTAGAAATTCAACTGCAGCTATTTGCACTGATCGTATAAAGACTTTACAGAGCGACAAAATTCAGGCGTCCAAGTCACATTCGCATGATGTTGGATAAGCAGTTGATGAATGCGTAGAGCCACTAAAGCTGCGGTCATTATAAGCGATGAAGAAGCGTGCAATAATTAGAGGGGTTGTTGGGTGGGTCCTTCGATCATATTCTGCGAGAAAAGAAACTATGAAGAACGCCGAAGACGACGACGCAGAATAATTCGCGCAGACTTTATCCACCATGTTGTATGTCGTTATACTATTGTAAATGATCCGCATATATTTTACTCTTGTCTGTTTTCATGAATATATTGAGGCTACAACAGAATGTTTGAAAACACATTATTTCGTGTTCTTTCTTTGCATTATTTGCTATGTTACACTCCTAAGACTCAAAGCTCGTTCAGAATCATAATATCTTAGCAAACGGCTTCTTATTACCGTATGGTATAATAATAACGGAAAAACACCATGTTCAGTTAAAGTACTCCACTTAGATGTAGCAGCTAGAATCTCCATATAAATAGAGAAAGCAACCGCCTCCTAATTAGTCTTGTCATAAAAGCCGTCCTTATTGGCCAAAATACATAGGTGAACAAGTAACATCACGTGGTACGTTCGCTTGTTGACGCTGCAGTGTTCTCCATTTTTGTCATCTATCCTCTAACGATGATATTCTGCCAGAAAAGGTAATAAGAACAACGTCGAAGATGGCGATGCAGCTGTACTCTATGTCGTTTAACTATTGGAAATAACGCGCATGTAATTTACTCTTATGTCTGTTTCATCAATATTTTGAAACTAAACCAAATGTTAGGAGACTATCCGACGACACAATTTTATGCTGTTTCCTTTATTTGTAATATGTGCAATCTCAGGGCACTGACGTGTTTTATCTCGCTGTGGCCGTCATTCAAAACTGTGTGTGTGTGTACCGGAAACACGAGCACGGATAGTCACCCGCGTTAACCTCATGGTGTTCCACCACATCAACGCATCAATTATTTGCTTATTCAACAATCTTGTTTTAATGCTTGCAAGAAAGTAAAAGGCCAGACAAACAATACTGAAAATGAGATTGGATCACCGCAATATTCTCGGTGGTCCTAAATCTGGTAGCAATTTGGCTAAGATACTTCTAGAATGCCCAAATAACCTTGATATCTTCAGATTGATATGATTGATAGGACTGACATGCAGATTCTAGCACAACTTCTCATGACAAACACTTAGAAATTTAATAATGCTCGAAAGCTGCGTGCTGACTCATCAGCAACACAAAGAATAAAATTGCCTGTAAGAGGAGTATTTCGTTTTGTGAATACTATACATTTGATATTTTCCTTCCATGGGGGCGAAATGCAGAATACACCCGTGTACTTAGATTTAGGTGCACGTTAAAAAACCCCGGGTGGTCCAAATTAATCTGGAATCCCCCACTACGGCGTGCCTCATAACCAGACGGTGGTTTTAGCACGTAAAGCCCGTTAACTCAATGAGGTAGTTTCGTAATTAGGCTTTAATTATTTGTTCCAAGCCAACGGAATAAACTTGTAAGCGGGTGTACCAGCAAATACAAAAGGACGCGTACACAAGGAAAAGGTGTTAGACACGGACGGACGCTGGACTTTCAACTGTGCTTTATTGAAAATTACATTGCCGCACAACACCTCCGACGTATGCGCATCGTCACCTCCTCTCAAGACATGTACATTTCCATCCGCTAAAAATGAACACTGCCGCGCACAACCTCCGACGTATGCGCGTCTTCTACTTCTCCCAAGACACGTGAAACAACGTCAGTTAGAACTCCTTTTATCTACCCGCTAGGTAGGCACGTTCCTTGTTGGTTAAGCACGAGAATGTATCGCTGACACAATTGCCTTTCTCATTTCCAATGTGAAAAGCTTCTAAGATTTCCCGCTCATATCTAGTCTTTCCACTCCCTAAAATCGTTAGATGGTCAAACATTGGCAAAGCTTTTTTGCACTTCTAGCAAGTGCGGCAATGAATTGCCAAATTGCGTCTCTGGTCGCCGCTTAAGAATGTCTTATGTTCTTGCAAGCGCCTATTTACACACCTACCTGTCTGGCCTATATGCACTTTTCCACATACCAAGGGAATGCTGTAAACAACAGCAGTCTTTCACTCAATGAAGGGTTTCACATGGTTAATTTTACAGGCCCCTTTCGTTCTCCCCTCGTTTCCAAACGTGATAGTTAACTGAGCCACATATTTGAAGCTACTATTCTGTTCGAAGGTGTATGCATCGCCACCTTCGCGAAGTCCATGAAGGCAACGAGAAATATGAGTATCTTGGTGTTCTCTGTCAAGACGCACCGAGTAGGAAAACCATTGAGAATAATTGTCTCCGTGAAAATTACTTGGCAACGCCTTGTGGAAATTTAACTACACAAGAGGCTTGGTCCAAGTAAGGGTCCTAGTAACGATATTAGGCACCTTCGGCCTCAGTCTACAAAGCGAGTAGGGGCGTCGACCGTAGACAGAACCTCCTAAATCCCACAATGGAAGAATTATTCATTATATTGGACAACCATACAAAGCGCGCCACGGCTATCGAAACCGATTTTTCCTCATAGACAGTGCTTTTCCGACTGCTACTAGGACCCGTGCTGCCATCTATCGACTACGGTCAAAATCGGCTTGTCTCCCGCCTTTCCCGGAGAATTGAAAATGGCGGGTTTGAGCTCGAGCGCCTGTTACGGCTGCCACCTAAAAAGCAAGTGGATTTATATGTTTTTTTTTTTGCATGTGATAAAGCATATTTATGCCTTGGTTTGTGTTCGTAAGAACTCATGCAACACAGAGAAACGTTTATTTGACCTACGAATGCTGTAGTTTTCGCGATGTCCGTTATGTATTTTACAATGTACAATGTATTGGACGTTGGGTCTGAATGACAACAAAATATGACAGTACGCACATGTAGTCTGTTGGTGCTAAATTAGAATTATTTGACTGCAATTACCTGCTTCAAATGTTGAGGATAAACATACTTTTCTTTCTAGGTAGCAGACCCCGTGTAAACGATGAAACAGCTGAGCGAATACTGGGAGCCACCCACAAAGCAGGCTCCACCGCCTCCTCTTCAAGTCCGATCAAAAACAATCGGTCATTTGCCACGACTTTCTGACGCTCCGAATGCTACTCGCTGCAGAATGGAAGGTTGCAGCATGAAAACAAAGCTTTTTTTTCTTTTGCACGAAGTGTCAACTTTCCTATTGCATCACAAAGGAGCGACGATGCTCTGAGAAAGCCCACTCCTCCTAATCAAAAAGATTCATAAGCTTGGATCTTATTTGCCATTGTTGGTTTGTACTTTCATAAACCCTTTGTTCCGGCCACTGGCCCGAACTACGCCATTCCGTCTGTTGGCGGAAAAATGACCCCTAGAGGCCCAATGTCCTATATATTGGACATTGCGCTAAGTTCAAACAACGCATCTAACAGCAAAACTGTGTAACACTTGGTACCTATGCACTCGAAAAGCGCATTTATGAAAGTCTAACAAACATCCGAGAACCTAAGTTTGCTCTAGGCCTCAGGAGGATATAGGACATATGTTTCTGCCAGAATATTGTTACGCCGTGGTGTAGAGATAGGGCGGTCGAAAGGCTGGGGAGACATGAGCAAGGGATCTCGCTGGTATGTAGGGGGGTTGTTTCAAAATTGCGAGATGTGACCCGGGACGCCGCAGCTGTAACACACCGGCGGAGGTGGAGACACACGTGGCAGCTCGGAGTGACTAGTCCTGTCAGAAGGCATTGGGTAGTATCGCTCTTCATGGGGACGGTTCAGCCGACGTTCGTTGAGTGAAACCAGGTGAGCGAAAACTCCGTTCGTAATTGGAGGTTGTCCGATCGGAGTAGTCAAGTGATCGCAGTGTACCTTGGCATTCATCGACGTCTGCTGCATTAACCGATGGCTGCCATGGGGCCGGAGCAGCTGGCGTTCGCGCGCGTGCGTTCTCTCTTGCATAGCCGTCCTGAAAGGCGCTGGGGCAATGAGAGATTTGCTGACATCGAAGCAATTCTTCCCGTAAAATCTGGCGTATTGGCGACGAGAGGTCATTGGGCGATATAGTGTCGACACTAGCCACTGTTGGGACGTTTGACAGACGGCCAAATTTCGGAGCTATCCGTCGCATCTTCAGCGTTTAAAATGTGCGAGAGTGCGGTCATCATGTCAGACACGGAGTTCAGGTTTTCCTTGCCAATCAAGAAATTGTACACGTCTTCGGCTATCCCCTTCAGAAAGTGTCCAACCTTGTCCTCTTCATTCATCTTAGGATTCACTATCTTGCACAGCTTCAAAATTTCTTCTATATATGTGGCACATGTCTCCCCTGGAAGCTGTGCCCTCTGAGCCAATGCATGCTCCGCTCCTTTCTTCTTCGCGTTAGAATTGCCGAAGCACTTCTGTACCTCCTCAACAAAACGATCCCAAGTGGTGAACATATCCCCGTGGTTTTCATACCACATGAGAGCGGTGAAAAACCCAACAATGAAAATACAACATGACTGAGCTGCGCTGCCGAGTCCCAGCCCTTGCTTCTGCTCATCCGCTTATAGTTCTTGAGCCATTCGTCAACGTCTTCTTCTGAGGTACCGCCAAAGTTTGGCGGCACTCGGTAGTACGGCCAGGGACCCGTATGTGTTGCCCCCAATGCATCAGAGGTCTGTAGTTGGGACATCATCTCGATCGGCAACGGCGGAAGTCCGGCAAGGCGGCGGCTGCGGCGAAGACCAGAGAGTAGGGCTCCCGTCGTTGGGTTCGTATTACCCAGCACCGTCCACTAATCTGTTACGGCCTCGGGGGAGAGTTAAGGGAGCGTTTAATTATTAAGGCGCAAAGATGTAGCTACTTGGGATATGCTAGCTGGTGTCAATCATAGGATGATGATGATGATGAGCAACGTCGTCTTCTTCTTTCTCTTCTCCCGCTTCCCTCACTTTTCACTGGCAGTGACACGGCGTAAAAAGAATATTACGCCGCGTCAAATGGCGTAACATTCTTGTTACGCCATGTCACTGGCAGTGAAAAGTGAGGGAAGCGGGAGAAGAGAAAGAGGAATACGACGTTGCTCCTACGATTGACACCAGGCAGCATATCCCAAGGAGCTACATCTTTGTGCCTTAATCATTAAACGCTGCATTAACCCTCTCCCGAGGCCGTAACAATATGTTGTATGTGATAAAACCAGCCAATAAATCTACCATTTCAGTGTACCAGTTTTCAGAAATCACGTGGCATTATTATGGACAGGTTTTCAGATTCACATTGTTTTTACATTAACTCGAATTTTATTCGTCCTAAGGGGACGTCTTGATCAAATTCAGCGTGAAGGTGTATGCTTAGCGGAGGGTACCTGGCAACCGGAATCTTTACGCGCGGTATCACAGACATCTCGGAGCTAGCCTACAAAAAACTAGTTAATAACAGTATTTCCCTGTGTTCATAATTTGTTCTATAGCATCACCGCAATCGACCCAATTCTACCAGCAGACAATATTTCTGTCTCACATGAACGGATTAGCGCTAACTTCCAATCTCTACTCTGACAATAATTTGTGATACACAAAAATTAAAACAAACCACCTGTGTTCGCATTATGAGCCGCAGTCATTCAAATGGATCCTACCTCTCAGGTCGGCTCATTGTTAACAAGTAAAACCAAAAATCTCCCAATGCTGCCTAAGTGAAGCGTGAAACCAGAAACGTCATTAAAAGATGCATATTTTGTTTTTAATTGCGAATGCACTTCTTAAGCGACCCCGAAAACTCCGCCGGCATCCGCGCTCCTTCTCCTCTCCCCTAGCAACGGCGCGAGGAGCGGAGAGGAGCGTCTGTAGCAACGGCGCAGCGACGTCACGCCCCACGTGACTGCGCGCGCTCCGCCCTCCGCTCCGTGGCTGCGCGCGCCCCGCGCCGGCTCCGCACCGCTCTCCGCGCCGTGACGTCACGGCGCGTTGTGCAGCTGGCGCCTCCGCGCCGTGGCTGCGCGCGCCGCGCCGGCTCCTCGCACCCTCTCCGCGCCGTGACGTCACGGCGCCATGCAGCTGGTGTGCCTCTCCCCCCGTTAGGTTTGCACTCACCCTCGGCCGCCGCCTCTCCCCTCGCGCTGACAGCTCCCTCCTCGCCCGGTAACAGCCCCTCGTGTGCGTACTCTCCCCACCGCTCACCCCCTCTCCAACCGCCTGGCGTGTTTCGCTCCGCCGTCACGTGTTGTGTGTGTGGCGCCGGCGCGTCAGTCGTGCTCTCTCGCTGCCGTCTCCTTCGCTCGGCTCTGCAGTTTAGTCGCGCGCGCCCCCTCATAGCATCACCCCGTGCTTCGCACTTCCTCATACTCCCCTTCGGAGAAATGCGGGTTTTTATGTCAGTTAGAATGTTTCCAGCAAGCTGGCTTTCCAATAGCACTGATTTCTAATGCACAATGGGATTAGGACCCTAATACCATAAAATATAGAAAAAATGATCAAACGGTCCTCATTCAAGTGTGGCAGTATCACTCTGCGTACATGAGGTATACACACGCTTCAAAAAAGGCTGCAGGTAAATCAGGAATGGAGATTTTTAATGCGTTGGTATTCTTTGGTTACATGACGTTTATTCCGGTGGCTACCTAATCTACCTCTGTATGTTTGTATATATCTTTGTATGTGTGTTTGTATCTAAGCGCTTTCACGCCGACCTGGGTCAATGGGTAGTCTGTCCTCGATTGATTATTGCATCTGGCTGCTGTGTTAAGGTAGCAAGGTTCCATGCCAACCAGCCGATCAGCTTGGATGACTGAGTATCTGCCCATTTGTACAACGTGTCTCTTCAACGAAACTCTCATGTCGACATGATCCACCGTAGATTAGGGACTCGGTAAGCACATCTGTTATTAGAAACTCTGACGCCCAAATGGACCCTTGGGTATTTATTTATTTATTTATTTATTTATTTATTTATTTATTTATTTATTTATTTATTTATTTATACAATACTGCAGGCCTTGGCGTGGCCCAAGCAGGAGCGGCATACAATGATAAAAAGAGATAATACCAATACCAGACGTAAATTAAGAGTGCGAAGAATACCAATCCAATCCATCAGCTGCGAGTACAAAGCACGGAAAAGAACATCTTTGATGCCAACTTTGTTCATTGGATATGTGAGGGCAGGGGCGGGCCGCTCTTCAATTTTCATGTTTGCCGCCATCTCGGGTAACTAGGTATGTGCCATTGGGAATTGCCATTGTGAACGATACAACAGCCGCCCTAAAATGACAAAGCACATCCCTTAAGTTTCTCCGATGTGGTGCGGAATTGAATCTATGTCACAAGGGCTCCTCAAGAAAAGCAATTGACCTGACGCATTAGCAGGCTGCTTCATGAATGCACTGGGTACGCGCCCTTTTCAATGAACCTCTTCCGAACATGGGCTACTCAGTATGTGCCTCTGGATGTGCGGCAAGCATGGGAAGCATTCTCAGCGTTGGCAGGCACTCGCGCCCCAAGCTTGTCGTCTCGGAAGCCAAGCGCAGACTTCTTGGCAGCACCACTGGATGGCACAGTGTGTCGATAAAGAAGCGTTTTTCAGCGTCCGCACGCACCGGCGCGCCATCTATTTTGGAGGTTAGGCTTCGCGGCGGCGGTGCTATGTGATGCCGAGTCTTCTTATCGATGTCCGAAAGAGGAGTCTCGGTGCCTCCTCTCGATGCGAAGCATTATCAACCATGTGCATCCCCACTACGGCGGCGGCTACGTATGGCGCGGCCGCGTAAGCCCTGTCTTGAACTCGATCTGCAATGGGGACAGAGTGCGCCGAGGGCGGAAAGCTTCGTGCGCGCTGTGTTCTCGCCGCGTAGTTTGTGTTGAAGCGAGAGGCAGCACGGCGGTCTATTCGCTCGCTGCTGCGGGCCCTATATTGAAATATATCGTCTTACGTGATGGACAGTTGGACAGACGGACAGGTTTCCTCGTGGGGTAGACATCGACATGCTTACGCATTAAAAGTAAGCATGGTTGCGAACCATATCTTGAATCCTGCATGTTCATAGGAGTACGTTCACAGTAGAAAGTGGTACTGCAACGTGGTCCCAGAGCAAACCGTCAGGTTAGCCAAGCCCGAAACTATATCCCGTTGCGAAAGAATGTTGCCTGTGTTAGCCTCGAATGTTTCTTAGTGCTGCAAACAAGTTTTGAAGGGGAGTATACCTTTATTTGGACGACGGCCCTATATTTTCAAATAACTATGTTTCATACGCCGAACGCTCAAACAGTCCTTCAGAGACGCAACAGTGCCTTTCCCATTCAAAGGTTGAGAAGGGTCAGTTTGGCAGAGCCCATTTTACATATTTGTGGCACTTATTAGAACAAAAGAGAGCCTGTGGTGCGATAAATTAGCTAGCGCCGTCTTTCTCTGGTGTCTGGCACCTGCATTGTCCTTTTGCACCCCGTTGGTTCGCGAGATGACACCGAAGGAAAACCATTTCTATTGGTCAACACAAACAATTCTTTAACTTCACGTTTACCACGGTGTGGTATGGACACCGCTTTTTCGCAGGAAGTCCAATGTATAGGCACACAACACTTATGCCAGCTATTGAACACGAATGGTGTCGTAGCTCGGGCAGAGCTGAGTCGCCACAGTGATCGGACGCAGTTTTGCATCGCTCTCTAACCAAGTGAGCCAATATGCAAAATTGTCGCTGTGACCTGTCCATGAGCGCCCCGGTCCACTACCACCACGCACAAATATTTCCTAGTGCAAATTTTGTGAATAGTAGATCATTCTTCGATACTCGACAGGACAAATATTACTGGGCGACGCTGCCCGTCAAGGCCTGACGAGGCCTGCGGTACTTCGCCGCGACAGTGACACACGCTTCACCTTGACTCACATGACACCGATCTACGCGGCAGACGAAGACGGCTTGATATGTCGTTAACCACGCAGCACTAAAACTACGCACTCCCTGCAAGCACAACTAACTGTACTGATTTTTTTGTGCACCACCCTGACCTATTTAAGGAACCTTCGAACCATTAAGCTACATGCTGACCGCAAGCTTAGCAGCAGCAGAAATATAATCTACCGTCATCGAGATGAGTAAGATTAGAAACACTCCACCTTCATGTGCAAAGATTCTGAAACTCGAGAGCATATCAATGCAAGGCAAAACACTTCAGGAAGTATTTAGGAAGCTGTTTCACACAACACGTGCAGGGGAGTTATTCATAACGCAGACCGCCCTACCTAGCCTGATGGACTCATGAAGGGCTCCTATAGCGAAGACTGGAATTTTCTCTCCTTGAATAATGTGTAGCACAAATACAATGCTCACCTTACTGAAGTGCTCGCACGTTGCACTAAGAGGTAATGTCCAAGGAGGCTTCCGATCCATCCAATACCAACCCAAGGCACAATTATTTTGTTGATGCCTCAAAATCGGGCTCAGAATCAATGTCTGGCCAAAGATGGGTATCATAAAAGGCATGATTTGTAGACCTAAATTGGACAAACTATACTCCGTTTCATACATCAGGTGCAACGCTGTGGAAGCTACACAAGAAGTACGTTAACAAAAATTTATCACTCCGCGCGTTCCGTCTATGCTTCGCTGCGCGCCAGGAGCATTTGCTCGCACGATCTTGCACGTGAGGGTGCCACGACGGGCTGCAAAAATAAGAAACAAGGAAAAGCAAATTGGTATAAAACAACGTGTTAGCAGCCATATGAGTACATGGTGTGTTTGTTTTTAAGGGTGAATTCATTTTTCCGTTTAGAACTCAGCTTTTGTGAAGAATATTTTCACAAAAATCGGTCAATAAGCACCGAACTATTTCTAAAGGCAAACGCATCCACCGCAAAAAGTATCTCTAGCCTTCGCACACCTGATGTATCAAACGGAGTATAGATCAGCTGCATGACTACACGTCGGGCTGCCCGAATTGTTGCCAGCGGACGATGCCAACTGTAAAGCACATAGGACAGCGTAGAGAACCCTGCGATAGGTTAAATTTTACCGGCGACTACGACAAAGAGAAATAAGTCAGGAGCAAGAATACCCACATCTAAAAACGGTCACCATCAGCGTAACCCGAAAACACCGGAGCATGGCCAGAGGCCAAAAACACCCACTTCTAGATACAGGTTTGTGGTAACACCAAAGCGGAGGATAAACAAACCAATAACTCTTTGAATGAGTTTCAGGACATACAGTTCAAGATGCGAAAGCCGAGCAAAGGTGAGCCAGTGATTAAGCCACCCAGTTGCAACAAACAAAACCACAACAATACCGGAACACGAGAAATTACAGCAAGACGGACGAGATAATAGAAAAGCCATCTTACTTAAACAAGCACTTCCAAGAAAACAGCAAAAAATACAAGCTCATTCATGTTACCAACTCAGCCACAAGAAGTTAATATGGGCACAAACACGGCCTCAGGATGAGAAACGTTCCATGAACTATTATTGCAACCAAACCTAAGCGCACATGCAAACACATTATAGAAGACTTCAAAGCGGAAGTTCAGAGTTGTTTCCAAAGACTACAGGCGAAAATGAAATTACAAGTTAATGAAATTGCTCGAAGACTGACGAATACTATCAAAACCACAATCATAATCAAGCTCATGGCTGCCATGTCAGCCTACAGCATATCAAAAAGGCAGTCCCTCACCCAATCTATTTGCCCATACAGTAATACAAACAACCGAAAAAACAAAGAAGCCCTTTATAAGATGCCTGAACGCCGTGTAATAGCAAGAATTCTAAACGATAGACCTAACTTCCGCACCGTTTTGTCGGCAAAAAAAGAAACAGCCCCTACATATAACCAAACAACCTACAAAACGAGTGGCGTGACAATATGACGGCAAATAAATTCAGTGTGGAAATGCAACTGCAGAAAGCTGGTTTGCAAGTGCCGGCTGCTCGTACAGTGCAAGAATGGACGAGAAGAAAAGCCAGATATTTTATTTTTATAGAGAAGCTTTTAGCTTCTCGGTGTTCAGCGTTTTTCATGTCCGCATCCGTTAGCAAAAATGTGGGCCGATCCCGGCGGCTGTGCAGTGCAAGAGCAGTGACTCGAACCCCCGTAAGTCAAGGGCTTCAAGTACTCAGCAAAGTGAAGCGAAAAGTGCATACATTCTTTCGAATCATGCATAAAACATACAGAACAGCATTCGTTTCAATAAAGAAGAAGCACAAAAGAATCATCTGCACAACATAGTTGATAATAAGGCGCTCCTGATAACAATCCGAAGCACGTAGTGCTCCCCGCATACGTTTCCTGATAAAGATTTCTGTCTGCTGCTGCTGCTAAAGATTTCGTCGAAGCTTGCGACGCAGGGAGTGAAGTCGGTAGACTTTCGTATATGAAAAAACCAGCCTAGCAACCGATTTCATTGCTGTTGTAGTACCGCTACGAGTACTCATTGCATAGTTAGGACTCCCGAGGATCAGCGTGCATACGATGAGCAGAAAAAGGAAAAAGAAACGTCAATACGACCAGCGGCGGCGTGCTGCCAAAACTACCATTACTCCCACTACTACCATTACTCTAAAGCAATAAAGCATTGCATACCCCCCTCAGTAGTAGTATAGTGGTGGGTTTGAACAGCTTCGCTGGACATCCTCTAGTGCATGCAGCCGAAAATGGAGCTCTTAAGGAGCCGCTCCTCCAGCTTACGATGATGGAGCGACTTTTTTATGAAACAAACCGAAATGTTCCCTAGTGCTCTACGTAGCTTATGAATCACAAATAACTCACACCATATTTGATAGGAGAACTATAGCAGTCGAAGACGCACGTGAACCACTTACATCACACTGGAACATATACAAACACAATAAAATAAATCACTACAACAAATGCATATAATGAATGCGTACTGATGTAAATACTAGGCTTAGTGAGTGATACAATAGCACCTAGACCAAACAGAGACTTTACTCACCCTATACGAGGAGATTTCCATTCTGCACACATTACACGGCATTACACTAAAAACAATCCGAAATCTGATCAGCTTTACAAATTGGTACAAGCGATCAATAGATACTCTTACAGGGCCCATAATCTAACGTGCGACGTGACAACTCAGTCGAGTGCAATAGGACACATGACCTCGCACTGACCCAAAGGTTTAATACAAGTTACATGGAACAACACTTACAAAGCGCTAATAAGCGATCACACACCTATACAACTAACGTTAAATACCCAACATTATAACAAAATAATTCGGTATGGCAGATCCACAGACTGGAATAATTCCGCAAGGACCCCACTGACCACCTACAGGAATAGACCATTCAAAGGTTGATTTCATCGCTGCAAGCGAGGAAAAAGGCGCAAGCACATGAAATAGCAAACACCATCAATTATCCAGTTTTAGATAAGCATCTGTCACACCTTTTAGAAGCAAAACATTGGTTTATTAAAAGGTATAAAAAACACGTGCAACTGAAGACTAAAGAGGCCATCGAGGACATCGATAAAGCAATGTTGGGGTATTCCCATCATGTCACGAGAGAAAATTGGAACACAGTATGCAATAAGATAAAGAATTTATTACATATAGCAACCACTTCTCACCTTATAAGAGCACTAATAGACCACCACAAGCTAAATCTGAATCCACAAAAAGGTATAATCAGTTCATCAGCCAATTTTAAACTCAAGACCAACTCGCCAATGAGTTGACAATCATGGTCATCACTCCGCCACCGAATTTAAAAGGGCGCCGCTGCAGATAAAGCAACCGTCATGAATGCGATCATCTCACACGAACTTCACGGATCAAGTGCGAGCACGTGCCTTGAACTACATCAGATCACTGCAGCACAGGTACGTTAACTTATTGACAAAAACTATGAATACCTATTACTTCGAATGAACGATCATGCAACGAATGAACATTACTAATAGAATGAAGACATAACGCTATCACATCACTATCTAAACAAGTCAGGTCTTTTTCAATAAAAAAAAACTCCGCATATCCCCGAAGTGAATGATGATGAGTGGGCGAAGCCCCGGGGTATCATTCGGGTAACCGTGAATGAAATCATTCGGGTAACCGTACATGACTCGAACATGCCAATGAGTGCCAACACATGTGTACAGTATATACAATGTAGTTTTATCGGTCGTATGTGGTATTGAGGTGCGGAATTCGTTTTCCCTTCATTAAGACTGCGTAGTGATCAGTGCAGCAGCACGCCGACGCCGGCAAGCGGACCCAGAGGCGGCGCGAGCGCGGGAAGCGGCGGCAAAACGCCGGAAGCGCTCTCTACCGGAGGTTGGTGGCGCCGATGCTCGGTTCAAGCGCGAGCTTCGCGATCCCTCAGCGTCCGGTCCACTTGCTGGCGTTGCCGTTTTGCTGCAGCTTCCCTCGCCCTAGACTCGGGGTCTGCTTGTAGTCTGCGTCGCCGTGCTGCAGCAGCTTTGCGACCCCTCGACTCCGCTTGCAGTTGAGCCGCCAATCTCGCCTTTTCATCCATAGCGGGCGCGCTGTTATCAGAAGCGACCGTTATCATCCGTGGCTGAAGAGAAAGAAAGAAAGCGCGCGTAGGAAACGAGTGCCTATGTAGCCCTTGTGCACCGCAGCACTCCTAGCGGACTCCATTCAAACCAGAGCTACGGACGACGACGACGAGGGGGGACAAGGCTCGGCCCTAAGGTGCTTCGCCCTTAAAAAGGCAGGACCCAATTTTCTAACGGCCTGTATAGGAAAGGGATTACAACATACTGTACTAAAGACACTTACAAATCACCTGCAATCACTGCGCGGCATAACCAGTTAACGAAGCAATTGCATCTAAAGCAATTACAGTAGCAGACCTAAAGAAACTGTACAACAAGGCGACCCATGCGAAAAAGCTTCTCTGTATGAGTTCACAAATATTATGATCCACTCAGACGTTGCTTGAGTAACCGCCTCAATGCCTAATCGCGCAACGACCTACAGCCACTAAGGAGCATACCTAGAGCACGGAGGAAGATTATTTAGGAGTAGAAACTCCCGTCAGCGCGGGCGCTCGCGTGCGACCAGATAACGTCACATTATTATGCGCCGATGGGGGCGCATGCAGTGGCGGCGCCTTGCGGCACGTCATGCAAGCAGCAGCGAAAAAAAAACAAGAGCAGCAGCCCGGCGGATCGGTGGTGCCGCTCGGGCGCGTTCTCTTCGGCGGCGCCCGTGTCTCCCGCGCTCAAAGTAGACGACACAGGCGTTCGGCGTTCGCTTCAGCGTGCACGCCGTAGCGTTGTTTTTGTGGGCCTTTAAGTCAAACAGTAACTGTTCTTGTCGGTGTCTGTTCGAGGGCCGTAATACTAACAGCGCTGATACGTGCAGTGTACCCTTGTTCGGAAATTGCTAGCCTAAGATGGGATGCAGGTGGGATGCGTGAGTGCCCTCAGTAGAAGTTGTGAGGCGCGCGGCCGAACGGGAGCAACGCGCGCGGCCGCGAACGAGAGAAACACATGTGACCGGTTGCCTTGGCAACCAAGACGGCGGTAATTTCTTTCTCAGCCGCCAGGTGCCGCCAGCATGATAGTGGCTCCGCGGGCTTGTGACATTATCTGGTCGCCGCAACTGGCGGAGTTTCCACTCCTAAAGGTTTCTTGCTCCGTGACCTAGAGTATCAATCATATCACTAATGCTATTTTATTACCAGCGAAGCTGTTTAAGCTCAATGTTAGGTCGCGTAGTGTGAACAAAAAACAGCGCCTGGCGATGACTTCACCGCGCCTTGCCTAGCAACACCTCGCACAGCTGGTGCGAGCCATTGCTAGGCGACGCACGTGACGTCATCGCTCGGCGAGGTTACACACACGTTCGGCTGCGACGGAGAGAACGACGTCACTGACGGTATGCCCGCAGTCAGCCGTTGTCGGTTGCGTTCGATGTCTCGAGTTAGCTCGGCGGCGTGGTCAGCACCATTCGCCCATTATTGGCGCTTGCGATTCTTCGAATATAAATTTCTTCAAAATTAAATCTGTCCGTTACGTAAGACAATCAATGGCTCATACCCCCTTAACCAATCGCTCATACCCCCGTAAACGCGGCCTCTCCATTATGGCGACATAAGAGAAGTGACATTCTGCGCTGTAATGATGAACGTCAACACAGCCAGCTATGGAAGAGGACGACGACGACGAACGCGGGAGCAGGGGCACGAGCATGAGCTTAACCCGAGGGGCACCAACGAGCCAGCTGCGGAAGAAGGCGACGACGCTCGAGCCAATGCTGATGAATTTTGTTTTGTGTACACAGACCATTTCGCCTAGCCATACAGAATTTCGCTTAGACATATGAAGTTTCGCTTTAAAAAAACTTACCTCCATTTTGCGAGAAGAAAGGTGCACTCACAGCGAAAACAAAAATATTATCCTACAGACTTGATGGAGTCTACAATAATGGATACATTGTTGAAACGCTTTAACGGCGTTGTAAGCAAACATGCACATTATACATTTAATGGTATTAAATTTACAACGGTGTACAAGGACCACTTCATGTTCAAGTCTATTCACATAACAATTTTTTGCCACTTAGTTTAGCTATAAACCACTTGTAACTGTTCATGTTCACAACGTTTGGTCGAGAAGGCGGTCGTTAATGATCTTCACAATGCGCTTCGGACACAGGTGCACATACCACAGACTTGAAAAAATGTTAGGTTTATTTGACGAGCCTTACATGCACATTCTCTCACCCAGGTTTCCAGGCTACTTTCGAACTCCCAAAAGCAAATGCACGTGACCCAGGTGATTGAGCATTAAACAGTCTTTAGGATCAGCCTAGTTTGGCAATAACTACATTTCTAGAATCGACACAGTATACATTACACTGTCTCAAAGATTTCTCTACCTTACAACACAAGAAACTCATGGAGCAGATGCGCCTAACGACAGGGTGGGCTGCTTAGAACACTGCGTTTGACAAACATTCCGCTTGATCGCGGAAATATTTGGCAATGTTAATATTTAGATACTCTTTATTGTTTTATTAATAAGGGCATCTCTAGAGAAAATACAAACGTCGGCATAAGCGAATATGTAAGCGTACACGGTAAAAAACACACCCACTATAAGCCCTGAGCCTCACCATATGTGTCAGCTAATCAGCTGGTTTTAGGCTAGAAGCGCAATTACCGTTGAACCATAACAAAAGCACGTGAAAGTAAAATATACTGATCGTATAAAATGAAAGTCGAAGTCATAACTCGGGCCTCTACGGACTTTTTAAGGGTTGCATTCTGTGCGCCGGGCACCAGCGGCCGCCACAGGTGCACGGCTACTGAATTGTTTTTTTGAATGGGGAGCAAGCAAGCATTAGCCACCACCGGCTGCTCCAGTAACGTTCGGGCCAGAGGTCAGGGATAGCTTATTACCGTGCCACTATTTGCTTTAAACCAAATTTGGAAGCTAAGAGGGAAGGCATGCTCTATCGTGGACTGTACTGATTACGACAGAGACTTGAAGGTGTGAGAAGAGACTATGTTCGAGCTACCCAGTGAGCTCGTGCCCGTGTTTGCAACCGCTCGTCGTGCACCTCTTCCCGCAAGGGGAGCACAGCAAGCTCAACCACCAGTGACCGCCAGGTTAACACCTGTGCAGCAACAACCCAGCGTTATTGCCGCCAAGCCTGGCACAACGTATCATGAAATGTTCATCTTCGATAAGTCTGAAAGTCAGCTTTGCATCCTTACCAGGAAAGAACGACTGCCTCACACGAGTAACTTCACTTTCCACAGCAATAAAGTCCGGAGTTAAATAAGCAGGCACCGCAAGTTTTCTTCCTGCGCTGGCAGTCACTCAAACGACAGGCAAGCGATCGTTCGAGCACTTGCAACATTTTAGTGCATGCGCACGCGAATAAATAATAATAATATGTGCTTCGTGTATTCATCAAACCATTCCCACGTTATCTCATCAGCGCTGGCGGCAACAACAACGCCTTCGAAACCAAGCACCGTGGTCCTAGCAGGTCGGAAGCAGGCATTTTCTGCAGGCACACGCACGCGTATTCGCGAACGAAGTTGTGGTACATACAGTTGATGACAACAGGAGCAGGACCGCAACAGGCTTAAAAACCTACCACTGTAAAGACTGCGTTAAAGGGAAAACCAAACATCAGGTTGCTGCACTCGCCACCTTCACGATGTAAGCTTCCAAACAATAAAATTGCAATGCAGTAGGAATGGATAAATGAAAGGTATACCGTACTCTGCATCTGTAGCTTTAACCAATGTTTTGTGTCGTCTACCCACTCACTGCTCACCGTGGTGGCCGAAATAACGGCTGTCTGAACCATGCCTTAGGCCGCCGTGGCAATTATAAGCATGCCAGCAAGCGCCCATCAGATGGGGGCTAATTACGGGCTCGATTATATAACTAAATGCGCGAGCAGCCAGGGGTAAGGTGCTGTAAAAGGTCTATCGGCATTTATGGACTGAATCTCTCATGCAGACGTCACGGTTTCTAAGGTATAATAATCTAAGAGACAGATTCCATCAAATGCGACAAGAGTGATTATTGCTTCTGCATTCGAATCGATCATGGCGAAAAATACCAACTCTTCAAATTTTCAGACAACATACAAAAGCAAAAGATACTGACCGCAGAAACACTGGCATATATGATAAGTATATCGGTCTCTCCTGCAGTTTATTGCCCAACGATTCTTCGTTACGTGGGAGTCTCTTATTTGCCATCCCATACCGATGAAACTGCAGGTCCTGTTTGAATCAACTAAATGGTTGGAATAACAAAAAAAAAAATCAAAAATGTGACTGAAAACACCCTTCCAAGGCATGCACACTTTTCGCAGAATTTCCGAAGAAACAATTTCTGTCATAATAACACGTTTTCTTATGAGCCAGTTATTTTTTTCTCGCGTATCTATTTATTCACCACTTTACTCACCTTTGTAGAAAACAATAAAGGCATGTGTAAACAACGATTGTCATTCCATACGGTTCAGAGCAAAAGCTTTTATCAAATCACTCCCCTAATTGCCTAGATGTCCACCAGTGTCCGCTGCGGTCCATCAATGGAATTCCAATTTCAACTGCGACAAACTTACAAAGCAGAAATAAATGGCACTCTTCCAAGAGCACTTGCAATTACGGCGAACACATTAGCAGTCCAGGATTCTACCTCTTTCTTTACCGGGCCTATTGACCCTTTTCACGGCGATCCCGTGGGCGCTGCCATGTTTGATGACGTGGTGACGCGTTCATTGTTGCCTCAACTGCCTCAACTACCTCCGTTGCGGCAGTGTCTACAATAGTTGTGTATGACGCCGGTGCGGCTTAGCATACGTTTGTTTCGCGAGACATCGTAGACGGTGACTGCGTGGACGACGCAAACCTTTCGCCACAGCTTCAGAGAACATGCAAAAGCGCTTTCGGAGCTGGTTAAGCTATGTCTCAACGGCGCGAGCAGCGTACATGGTTCTTCTTCTGAAAGCGGGGCTCAATATGTATTCCAAGCGATCCAAACATTCCGCTCATGAATTTAATCAGGACCAAACCCGTAGCTCGGAATGTTTTCGGGGGGGGGGGGGGGGGGCACTTTCTGAGGGCCTTGACTATTTGAGGAAAGCACCTATTTTTAGTAATTATTTCTGGTAAAGCACGGAAAGATCAAAATACCCCGCCAGTTGGGGTAGATGTGTGTAGAAACATTGCCCGAAACTTACTATGACAGCAAGCGGCGCTACCCCCTTAGTCACTGTTTATTGAGCGTTAATCACTCTTGCCAACGTTCCGGGGCTGAAGCCCTTTCTTTGAAGGTTAGTAATGCAACGTTGGCGGGTAAGCAAATGTCTGTGTCCTCGAGGAAAGCCTTACGTTTCGCAGCGCCGGTAACACGTACGTACGGACAGTTGCAGCAGCGGTCCGTGAACTTGGCGACACATATTCATTCTATTCCTTAACATGCCAGTCATTATTTTTGAAGCCAACTACTGCGCACGTTTGCAATCTACATGATTCAATCCAGCATGATTGGCGCACAGTCCGTTAGCAAAAACTGAGTTGAATTTCCGACAGCTGATCGCACAGAAGCAAGGTTGAAGCGGCTATGGTTTCGTATTCGTGCGCTGTCGCTGAGGCAACGTGCGCCGCACTGCCGAAAGCGCCGTCTCTTTTCTCTTGAACAAACTGCTCCGAGAAATGTGTCAATAGACCTTGGGTGACCCATAGGCGCGACGCAAAAATTTAAAAATACCGGCGCTCCTTGGACTAGCTTCGCCATCTAGCGCATTCTCTAAGCGCTAATCTTTCATTTGCTGCATAGTTTTTTTCCCCGCGGCGGCGATAGTTAACGGCGGTTCAAAGGGGGCGGTTCGCTTGTTTTGTTTACGAAAATGGCAGACGAGCCAGCCGCCGAACCTTTGCGCGAACAACGTCCTTCTGGCGACTCTGTCGTGTCTGCAAACGATTGTTCTGCAGTTTCCAGCAGTGACTCTGAGGATGATATCTGATCGTCAGGTTTGAGTTCGGACGACAGAAACTCGCAAAACAGGCCCGGATCGTAGTCGGCTGTTCGGCAGTAAGTTCCGTTTTCTAGCACTTGACAGGTGACATTTTTAGGCCGCTTGAGATGTCTAAAGATGTTGGCAATATATACCTCTTATTTACGGTGTCTCGACAGTATATGGTGGACATCTGTTGCCATCAACCTAGCAGGGAGTGATGTTTAGCCCAAGAAGAGAACCAGGCCTCGGAATGGTGCTGTGCAGTGAAGCAAACCGGCTCACAAAAGCAATCAACGTATTTGTGATATTTTTCACAGCGGAGGCGTTAATAGGGTTTGCGTGAACACAAATAAGTATGCGTGGACGCAAACCCTAAAGAAGCTGTCCTATGCCGAGGCTGATGGTTCATGAAAAGAGGTGACGGCCGCAGAGATGAAGTTCATTGGCCTATTGATATATTGACACGTACACATGTTTATCTTTCACCGGTGGCCGCTTTCAACATTGGCTGACAAATGTTAAACGTTATCGCTCGGCGCAGGACGCGCCTGATTGGAAGCTTCTCGGACGTTATCAATGCTTCTATCCGTCGTCTGTGGTCACCGACGCCCATGTAATCTGATTGTATGAGCGACGCGAATTGTCTAGAACTTTCTGGAAGACACGCGGCCATCAGGGATTAATCTGGAACCTTCGATGACTCAGGTATAAAAGCCGACGCGTTTCGCCGCTGATCAGATTTCGACGATCGCCGACTGTGTTCGCCGCTATCGTTGTGCTTCAAGTGTAACTTGCTTTTGTGGGCACAGGTTCGCCCAATAAAGAATCAGTTTCGTCATTCCCAGTTTTACGACTGTTTGCTTCATCGTCACTACTACGTGACATCTGGTGGAGGTGCTTTTATGTCCTTGTACCGGACCCCCCCGTCCAGCCGTGAGCCAAGCCCACACCGTCTAGAAGACGTCGACGCTAAACCGACCAGCGAGCTAGTCGCAGGCTACTGAACCTGCCACCGGAGTACGAACCCCTACCTGAGAAGACCAAGAGGACAAAAGCCATGACCTCGGCAGCAGCTACCATGACAGCCCCTGTGCCAACATCTGCGGTCGTGATGCAACAATCCAGGGAGCCGCCGACTTTCCGCGGTTCGCCATGTGAAGACGCCGAAAGCTGGCTGGAGGCATACGACCGGGTCGCTACGTTCAACAAGTGGGACTGCGACGAAAAGCTGCGCCATGTTTACTTCTCTCTTGAAGATGGCGCCAGAACCTGGTTCGAGAATAGGGAACGTTCACTAACAACCTGGGACCTCTTCCGAGCCGCCTTCCTGGACACCTTCACGAGCGTCGTCCGTAAAGAAAGAGCTGCAGCCTTGCTGGAAAACCGTGTACAGCTCCCGAATGAGGGCATCGGTATGTACACTGAAGAAATGACTCGATTGTTCCGGCACGCCGATCCAGCTATGCCCGAAGACAAGAAAGTTCGCTTGCTCATGCGGGGAGTTAAGCAGGAGCTATTCGCCGGACTGGTACGGAATCCACCAACAACAGTCCAAGACTTTCTCTCGGAGGCTACGACGATCGAGAAAGCACTGGACATGCGCAACCGGCAATACAATCGGCGTTCGACGCCACACTACGCCGAAGTCCAAGGACTTTCCGACGACCTACGAGACACCATCAGGGCGATAGTACGCGAAGAGCTGCGGAAGTTGCTACCGTCGTCGCAGCCTCAAGTTGCTTCCATCGCCGATATCGTGCGGGAGGAAATCCAGCAATCGCTAGGACTTCCCGAATCGCCGCAACCCCAGCCGGAAGCGATGACATACGCCGCCGTCGCCCGTCGTCAAGGCCCCCCTCCGCGCTCGCGCCAGGGCCCCGTAACGCCGCAATTCCGTCGCCCAGCGCCGCCGCCGCAGCCAGCACGCCCGCCCGTCGCCCAGCGCAGCTACCCGCGAAAAACGGACATTTGGCGCGTCCCCGACCACCGCCCGCTCTGCTATCACTGCGGGGGAAGCCGGCCATGTCTACCGCCGATGCCCATACCACGAGATGGGCCTACGAGGGTTCGCTGTCAACGCGCCACGTCCACAGCTTGGTGAGCGACCACGTGACATCGCCGACTACCTCGCCGGAGCTCAGTGGCAACCACGACGACCCTCACGCTCGCCGTCACCAGGCCGCTACATCTCGCCCCATCGCCGTCAGTACACCGGTCCCACTCGGGGCTGATCTCCCAGTCCTTACCCGGGAAACTAAAGGCAGCAACCGATGGAGGTGCGGTTGCTGTACGACGCAATACCGAAGATCCTCCGCCGCCGACGAACAAGATTCGCGAATCACCACGACGAGGTATCAGCACACCGCCTGGCAAGAGCCCTAACGACAACACTTCGCCGCCGAAAGAAGACCTACCGACGCGACGTAGCAGCAGCGGAGCAAGCCGACGCAGCCGTGATCCGACGCCACGACTTAACCGCAACGCCAGACGACGGTCTACCGATTTAGACGTGCTAATCGATGGTCATCACGTCACTGCTCTCGTCGACACTGGAGCCGACTATTCCGTCTTCAGTGGCCCGTTCGCCGCTAAGTTGAAGAAGGTGAAGACTGCCTGGCAAGGACCCGATATCCGTACAGCGGGAGGCCACCTAATAACGCCGGCTGGAATCTGCACAGCACGAGTCACTGTGAACAACCGCACTTACCCGGCGAGCTTCGTAATCCTGCAGCACTGCTCCAGGGATGTCATCCTAGGCATGGACTTTCTAAACAAACACGGTGCAGTCATCGACTTAAGGTCCAAGTCGGTAACGCTTTCAACGCACAACGCGATACCACCGGATACAGACATCAGTAACCATGCCTTGAATGTGCTAGAAGAACAAGTCACCGTTCCGCCTTGCTCCAGCGTAATGATTTCCGTCGGTACCGAAGTGCCTGCAGACATGGAGGGCGTCATCGAGGGCGATCATCACTTACTGCTCGACCGTGAAATTTGCGTCGCTAGAGGCATAGCTGAGCTACGTGCAGGGAAAGCAAGGGTGATGCTCACGAACTTCAGCCCCGAATACAAGCACATTAACAAAGGCACCACGGTCGCCTACATCGACGAAATAGTACAAGCCAGCAGTGCTTTCGCCTTCACGGATTCCAGTGCACCTGCAACGACGACTATAGTACCTGAACCAACTTTCGACGTCAATCAGAACCTTCCCAGGCATAAGAAAGAACAACTAAAAGCTCTGCTCCTGCAATACAAGGACTGCTTCTCGTCGTCGTCAAAAGTTCGACAAACCCCTGTCGCCAAGCACCGCATCATAACCGACGAAAATGTCCGCCCACTCCGTCAGAGCCCGTACCGAGTTTCGGCGCGCGAACGCGAGGCCATATGGCAACAAGTCGACGAAATGCTACGCGACGACATCATCCAGCCGTCCAAGAGTCCGTGGGCGTCCCCCGTGGTGTTAGTGAAGAAGAAGGATGGAACCCTACGTTTCTGCGTCGATTATCGTCGCCTCAACAAGATCACGAAGAAGGACGTATACCCCCTCCCACGGATTGACGACGCCTTGGATCGACTCTACAACGCAAAGTATTTTTCGTCGATGGACCTCAAAACCGGCTACTGGCAAATCGAAGTCGACGAGAGGGACCGAGAGAAGACTGCCTTTATAACACCAGACGGACTGTTCGAGTTCAAGGTCATGCCATTTGGTCTTTGCTCGGCACCTGCGACTTTCCAACGCGTCATGGATACAGTACTGGCAGGCTTGAAGTGGCAGACTTGCCTCGTGTATTTGGACGACGTCGTTGTGTTTGCCTCAAGCTTCGAAGAACATTTGCGGCGCCTTGAAACAGTTCTTCGAGCTATCAAGACCTCCGGACTCACGTTGAAGCCAGAAAAGTGCCGCTTCGCATACGAGGAGCTCTTGTTTTTGGGCCATGTCATCAACAAGTCTGGAGTGTGCCCTGACCCACAGAAAACGGCGGCCATCACTGACTTTCCTCCGCCCGCCGACAAGAAGGCAGTGCGTAGATTTCTTGGCCTGTGCGCCTATTACAGGCGCTTCGTCAAGGATTTTTCACGGATCGCCGAGCCACTGACGTACCTCACGAAGGCCGACGTCGAGTTCAAGTGGGAGACGCCGCAAATCGAAGCATTTGAAGAACTGAAGCGACGCCTACAATCGCCGCCCATCCTTGCGCATTTCGACGAAAACGCCGATACCGAAGTCCACACCGACGCAAGCAGCGTAGGACTCGGCGCCGTGCTTGTGCAGAGGACTGACGGTCTAGAAAGGGTTGTAAGTTACGCTAGCCGGTCGCTATCGAAGGCGGAATCAAATTATTCCACAACAGAAAAGGAGTGCCTCGCCATCATCTGGGCTACATCAAAGTTTCGCCCCTACCTCTATGGCAGGCCCTTCAAAGTTGTGAGCGACCACCACGCCTTGTGTTGGCTAGCTAACTTGAAGGATCCTTCAGGTCGCCTCGCACGATGGAGTCTGAGACTTCAAGCATTCGACATCACCGTCGTTTACAAGTCCGGGCGAAAGCACTCTGACGCCGACTGCTTGTCTCGCGCCCCCGTCGAACCGCCGCCACAGGATGACCAGGATGACGACACTTTCTTGGGACCCATCAGTGCCGACGAATTCGCCGAACAACAGCGAGCCGACCCGGAACTAAGGAACCTTGTAGATTACCTGGAAGGCAAGACCGTCACTGTGCCGAAGGTGTTCAGGCGAGGATTGGCGTCGTTTTTCTTGCAAAACGACATTCTCCTAAAGAAGAACTTCTCGCCTCTCCGAGCCAACTACCTCCTCGTGGTACCCTCAGCATTGCGTCCAGAGGTTCTGCAAGCTCTCCATGACGACCCAACGGCTGGACACCTCGGTTTTTCCCGCACGCTCGCGAGGATACAAGAAAAATACTACTGGCCTCGCCTCTCTGCCGACGTCGCCCATTACGTAAGGACATGCCGAGACTGTCAGCGACGCAAAACACCGCCGACAAGGCCACGGACTTCTACAGCCGATCGAGCCACCTCGCCGACCGTTCCAGCAGATTGGGATGGACTTACTGGGGCCTTTTCCGACGTCGACGTCCGGGAATAAATGGATCGTCGTAGCTACGGACAACCTCACCCGCTACGCCGAAACAAAAGCCTTGCCCAAAGGCAGTGCTGCCGAGGTAGCCCGATTCTTCGTTGAGAACATCCTCCTGCGTCACGGTGCCCCAGAAGTCCTCATCACCGACAGAGGTACTGCCTTTACGGCAGAACTAACTCAAGCCATCCTGCGATACAGCCACACAAGCCATCGCCGGACCACCGCCTACCACCCGCAGACGAATGGCCTCACCGAGCGCCTAAATAAGACCATCGCCGACATGCTGGCAATGTACGTCGACGTCGAACACAAGACGTGGGATGCCATCCTTCCGTACGTGACCTTCGCATACAACACGGCCGTGCAAGAAACGACGCACATGGCGCCGTTCAACCTGGTCTACGGAAGGAACCCGGCAACGACGCTTGACGTCATGCTACCGGACGTCACCGACGAAGAAAATCTCGACGTTGCCACCTATTTGCAGCGTGCCGAAGAAGGTCGACAGCTCGCCCGACTGCGCATCAAGAACCAGCAGAGGACCGACAGCCGACACTACAACCTTCGACGACGCTACGTCGAGTACCAGCCCGGTGACCGTGTTTGGGTCTGGACTCCGATACGCCGACGAGGACTTAGCGAGAAGCTGTTACGTCGCTATTTCGGACCATATAAGATCACCCGACGTATTGGCGCACTGGACTATGAGGTCGTGCCAGACGGCATTTCGCAATCACAGCGGCGCCGGGCACGACCTGAAGTCATCCACGTGGTGCGTCTTAAGCCTTTCTACGCCCGCTGACAAACTTAGGTACTTTGTTACTTTGTTATTGTTTTTTGTTATTTTGTTTATTACGCATGGTTTTGTTTTCGCTTTCGTGTTTGTTTGTAGCATCGGGACGATGCTTTTTAAGGGGAGGGTATTGACACGTACACATGTTTATCTTTCACCGGTGGCCGCTTTCAACATTGGCTGACAAATGTTAAACGTTATCGCTCGGCGCAGGACGCGCCTGCATTGGAAGCTTCTCGGACGTTATCAATGCTTCTATCCGTCGTCTGTGGTCACCGACGCCCATGTAATCTGATTGTATGAGCGACGCGAATTGTCTAGAACTTTCTGGAAGACACGCGGCCATCAGGGATTAATCTGGAACCTTCGATGACTCAGGTATAAAAGCCGACGCGTTTCGCCGCTGATCAGATTTCGACGATCGCCGACGGTGTTCGCCGCTATCGTTGTGCTTCAAGTGTAACTTGCTTTTGTGGGCACAGGTTCGCCCAATAAAGAATCAGTTTCGTCATTCCCAGTTTTACGACTGTTTGCTTCATCGTCACTACTACGTGACAATATATATATAGGCATCGTCCAGCTGCAATAGCTTCATCTCTGCTGGCGCGCAGGCTGCTTGTTTCCGTGTTTCGTTCTTCCCAAAATTATGTCGAGAACACTTTTTTTGCTCTTCTGCGCATGATCCATGTTTCGGTACCTGATGACGAAAGCGGACGAAAACTGAATAAAATTTCTTGGCTGCTTCAACACATGAATGAGCATTCAAGCAAAATCTTTACAGTCACGGAGAAGCCTTTCGCTAGAGTATAAGCTCGTAAAGTCTAAAGCACGATCGGGAATTCGCCAATACATCAAGGACAAAGTTGTGAAGTGGGGGGTACAAGTTGTGGGTGCTCGCTGACCCTCAGACAGGCTACAGCATACAATTTTATGTGTACACACCCAAGCGAGAGAAAGCAAGTGCAAGCAAGATTAGAAAAGCTGAGAAGATGCAAGAAGTCCTATCAGGACAAGGAACATGACCATAAACCAAATATCATCTGTAAAACCTGCAATGTTTGCTTGTGCTTCACTACAGTCAGAAAATGTTTTGCGCAGTGCCACGCCAACCTTAGTAATTGATTTTTTTCCACATATTATAGCTTTGAGATATGGTTCTAGATTTTGTAGCTACTACTAAACATTATAATAGGAAGCTATAGTTGTTTCTTACAAAATTTACAATTTTTTTATGGTAAAGGCATACCTTACGTAGTTTTTGTGCCGTGTTCAGAGTTATGTTTTGTATTTTGATTTTTTTTTCTGAGTTACAATTTAGGATAAATTTTTAAAATGCCCATTGTTCAACAGCTCATTTCCTTCTTTCTTTACTGATATCTATTGCAGTATTGTGTTTGAAAAATTTGTAGCGGTAGAAAATATAATTGTGGCACCTGATGGAACAAGGCACTTTCCACTATGCGGAACAAAAATTTGTAACTCATGATTTATCAGCTAGACAATTCAAACTTTCCTCTTTTATAGACAATTGATTTGCACACATTTTGTATATTTCAAATTATTTTTATTTTGTGCTTCTTCTGTGTTATGAGGACCACATTGTAAATGTACTGTTTAATTTTCAATGAATCTTGTTTTTCAGAAATATTATTACTTATTACACCTTAATATTTGTTTTTAAAAGTAATATGGTTAGAAAATACGTTTAGTTGGCTTTGTATTGATACAGTATAGACCACTTATAACGTAACCGTTTAAAGTGGAGGACCGGATATAGTACGTTCTTTCAGACTCCCGTTAATTTTCCCATAGCACTACATGTATACGCATGCCGCTTACAGTGCAGCCGCGTGAGACGAAGTACCGGTTATAATGCGGCTTCCGCGGGAAAATCTCACCGACAAGGGCGGCAGAGAGCACGCTGCTCAACAAGGTGCGTGCTCTCTGCCGGCGTGTGCATTATTCAATGCAATCGAACACTAGTGAATTCGGACTTATTTGGCCACACATCGGTTAATTCGGATTACTTTCGGAGCTCGAGGAGCGCCGCAAATGTGCGACGCAAAAGAGCAAGAACGGCGCTAGCGTCCAACCGAAGCTAAGCGGCGAAGTCCGCATCGCCACAGCCATCAGTTGAAAACGTACGTGAATGACAGCAACGCCGGAACGCTTGGAGCCAATTTGCGTCTTTAAAGCCTGCATTCTTGCGTTTACCGCTGCGGATAACACTGCGTTGGCTGCGGGCTTTCGTAACTGCGTAGTCGTCATCCACGATCGCGTCGATAGCGGCCGCGGTTTTCTGCGGAGCGGCTGCGGCGAACAGTAGTTTTGTTTTACTCGGTACGCGCGTGGGCCGCGTGCCCTAAAAACTGCGTAGTCGCCATCGATGATCGCATAGATAGCGACTGCGGTTTCGACTGCAGGTGTTGCAGATCGAGAATGGTAGTAAATTCGTCCAGACTCGGAGCGTGCATCGGGCGCGTGCCTTTAGCCCCGCAAAGTCGCCGTTCGTAATCGCATCGATAGCGGACGCGTTTTTTTCCGCAGCGGTTGCGGCAAGCAGTTTCTTTTTGACTCGGTGCAAAGCTGTCGAGCTTGAAGAGCACCGGCTACATCGCGATTATGTTTTCGCCAGCTCACTGGCGAAAACGTAATCGCGATGTGCGCGCGGTAGTACAAGCGTGTCTACATTCTTGGTCTACATGTTTTGCATAAAAGCAGTGCTTGAAAATCGTTGTTTTGGTTATAGTGTGGTACCGCTTATAGTGCAGATATTATATATCGATATTATACGTTATAAGCGGTCTACACTGTATATAGAGTGGCACTGTAACCATGATAATGTGCACTACAGAAATAATTACGAAAACCTACAAAAAGTGGCACATTTTCCCATGGTAACGAAAGAGCTAAGCGACACCTATAGAGAATGCTGATACAAGAGAGCACGACCGTGACAGCAGCTGTCATGATTGGCTAACGCCTACTCAACATCTGTGTACTTAATAGAACTGACGTCCGCGCGTCTTCCGGGTTAGCACTTGACCTTTCTAATTGAAGGCGGTTATAAATTATGTTTCGTTCTCCATGCATCGACAATCAGTGACCGTCGTCACCTGCGTATTAATTACTGCGTATTCAACCGGACAAAGAAGCGAGTGTGACGATGATGGCAAGACCAAGACAGAATCCCGGCGGTATGACAACGGATGCATAGCCGCGTTCACATGAATGCGACAGTGGCGCATCGCATCGCATTTCTAGCGCATCGCACTCATGTAAACAGTGGTAAGGCGCTAGGAAGGCGCATCGCATTAATGCGCTAGGGGATGGTAGATTTACGGGCGGGAGTCAACGCACGCATGTGGCGCTACGTTCTCGGGAGAGTTAGTGCGTTACATATAAACGGCGTCGCATCGCCTTTCGGAAATGCGCTTGGAAATGTAATGCGCTACTGTCGCATGCATGTAAACGGGGCTAGAGCCGCGTTAACATGAACGCGACAGTACTGCTATAGCATCTATGCGACGACGGCGCTAGACATGATAACGATATAATGACGAACAAGGAATGAGGTAGATGGAACAACAAAGTTGGTATGACGTTGACGGCACGAAGACAATAGGATAACAATACTGAAGTGACAACGATGGTGAAAGGACAGCTTGACGAGAGTCGGATGTCGAAGTTACATTGATGAAGACGGAAGGACCCCGACGGCATCCCGACGACGTTATGACAACAAATGCATTACGATTGCTGTATGACAACAATGCCGTGAGGACGATAGCGTGACAACGGAATGAAGTCAACGGCATCTCGACAATTGTATGATGACAATGGCGTGACAATGACTGTATCTCGAAACCTATGTGACGATGATAGAGTAGATATGAAGAGAGTCTGATTACGAAACTTAAGGGATGATGATGGTACGACTACTACGCCATTACGACGACGGTGTCACAATGGAGGCGTGGTAGTGATTGTACGACTGTAAGGGCGGCATAAGCACAATTGAATGACAACAGCATGTCTACAATACAATGACAAAGAAATATTGACGTCGATGGAATGGCGACGGCGAAATGACGACGACGGCACGACGAGAATAAAATGACTTTACAAAAGAGATAACAATTACAAAAGGACACCTTGATGACAAAGGTATTACGACGACTGGGTCATGACAATGACATGACGACGGCGGCTTGACTAGAGTCGGATGACAGAGCTGGATCGACGACGATGCAACGATCTCGACGGCATCACAACCCCGAACGCACACCTAGTGGTCAAAGCTATTAGACGCCTTGGACCACTTGGGTCGGATAGAAGGCGTGACAAAGAGAATATGATGAGCCAGATCACGAAACTGGAATGACGACGATAGAACGACCATGGCGGCTTCATTAGGGTGGTGTGACAACGAATGCATGAAAACTGTAAAAGGACTATGGCGTGACGACGACGGCATGACAGTCGCATGACAAAGCTGGACTGACGGCGATGCAACGACCACGACAGCATTACGACCACATGATCATACCTAGTGGCCCGAGCTATTAGATAACTTAGGCCATAGGGCCGGGATAGCCTGCGTGACAACTATGGAATAGCGAGAGTAAGATATCCCGAAGGTGGAATGACGACAATGTAGCGACCACGATGGCATCACGACCAGGACCATACCTATTGGCCCAAGCAGGTAGACACATTTGGCCACTGGGTCGGCGTAAGAAGATAGATAGATAGATAGATAGATAGATAGATAGATAGATAGATAGCCTCTAAACGGCTGAGGTGAGCAAAGAATGCTAGTCGCACTAACATCAAGGTCCGTAACGTGCTCTCTTTTGCCGTGTGATACGGTAAATTTTCAGCTTCTCTGGCAATATGTCTGATCTTTCAGCGGCTGTATTTCCTCGTACATATAATGTCCCTCGTGGATTGCGTTTACATATATTTTGAACGAATCGTTTCCACTTTATTCAATTCCTCTTAGGTTTGTGTCTCTAGCTGTATTTTATTTTTATTGCACTTGCTCACAAATACCCTAGTCATTTGCGGTTTACCTTACCTTTATTGATAAATAAGAGGCTATTTCAGCAACTTTGGATGTGCTTTATTTTGTGTACCCACATTATGCCCATGTGGCTTTGCTGCACATGCATCGTTTACTTTTGCCTTTGTACCTTGTTAGTTTTAATAAACTGTACAACATGTTTTAATGCGATAACAATTATATGAACTCTCCAGGCGAATTTCTGCCTTCACCGTCGTCATCGCAGAGAAGTTCTGTATAAAGTCTACGGGCGATAAAGTCGTCGCCGTGCGCCGTACGCTGTATGTGCGAGTGAAAGCGGGCGACGGAGAGCCGTGAATCGCGGCTCGCGCACGCAAGGCCGGGAAGCGAGAAGACAGACCGAGAGACAAAGAACTTTATTGCAAGCGCGAGTATTCTAGTCGCGCACAACGCTCCGTAGGGAGGTCGAGGGGCCCTGCTTTACTATGGCAGCGCGCTCCTGCCGGGCCGGAAGGCTCCGAGGGAAGGGTATTGAGGGGGGAGACCACGTACTACGACACGCGCGTCCGGGCGGGCGGCTGTATATCATTAACGTGATAGCGTTAAGGGCCCCTTGTCGCAGAAAATCCGGCGTCGGCGTGGTGGTCGGCGTCTACGGCGGAGAAAATCATCCCCAACCACCCCGACAGCGCAGGCCGTCCACGTGGTGCAAGGTTAGGGTGAACAAAAATTGAATTTCTCACAGTAAAATTCGTCAGACAAATGGCAAAGTACGACTTAACCACAACCTACAGACATGGTGGCGTCGGAATGTAATTTGAATGTACGAGAAAACATAATTCTGTTAAGGGGAAATTCAAACACGAACCCCTTTTCCAGCATTTCAACCAGGCCTTTAGTGGTGCACTCGGGTACCTTACTTGCGAAAATGATATCCAGATGGCGCTCGCTTCCTCGGCTGGTTAAGGAGCCTACATTCGAGCGCGGCGTTGCATGTAGGCTCCCTGCGGCTGGTCAAATTATCCTGCCTAATACGTTTTGGAGACGCGTGCGCGTCGGGACAATAGCAAACAATTATTAAAATAATAAAGAAACCTGGTAGGGCCTTAACATTTTAATATAAGACCCCGAATATTGCCCCTCAGAAAAAGCTGTCGCAGTTTCACCTGAAAGGCGAAGTATCAATTGCGATAGCAAATTTGTAGAGAGCTATACGGAGTAATGATAGTAGCTTTATCAGCTGTATAAACTTGGACATGCAGCAGCAGCGGCAACACGCAGAACTGTTGTCGACCCCGTCGGCGTTTTGCCCGCGTTCGCTGAAAATGCGTGCGGCGTTGGTGACTGTTGCCGGAGCCTCTGATATAAATATCATCGACCCGACGTGTGCCCACGACCGGAGATCAAACTATGCCCGACCTGCGGATCGAAGAAACCAAGCAGCGAGCACGAGTGCACGCCCAAGTGCCGGATCTGCGGCGAGGTGCACCCCACGGCCGACCGAATGTGCAAGGCAAAATACAAGTTTCCGCACATAGTGAAGCAGAGAAGGTGGCGGGCGAGAAGCAGAGCAGAAATGGAACGCACATTGGAAGATGGAAAGACGACCCATCAGCGGACCCTATCACCATCGGGATACAGTATGGCGGAGGGAAAAGGCCAAAGTCGCTCGAGATCCAGATCCCTCATGCCGATAAGAAGACGGAGCCGAAGTCATAACAGACGTAAAAGCAGAAGTCGAAGCCGGAGTCGGAGTGGAAGCGGCAACCGGAACCGCAACCGCCCCCTGCCAGACGGCGTGCGGCCCACACAGGGCGAGACACAGACAGGGCCGCGCAAAGTCACCTGGTCCGACATAGTCGCGGGGAGAAATGGATACTGTGTAGAGAGCACCCCCGCCACTGGCAGTACGAGAGGAGCCCCCGATCGCCTCCTGGCGGCGAGGATGGAGAAAATGGAACGGGAGAACAAGGAACTTCGAGAAGAGCTGGGCAGGGCCAGAAAGCAGAACGAACAATCAGCGAGGAAAATCGACGAGCTACAGCAGACGCTGGACGAAATATTGAAGAACATGAGAGGATCCTCTCATGAGAGGATCTCCTCATCCACCTCCCGCGAGGCCGCCGAGCGAGGCGATGTGACCGCGACAGAAGGCGAAGTCGGGGAGATGGACACCTGTTGCGGCGAAGAAGCACCGACGACGGCGGGCTCCAAGCGCAAGGGCACGAGCGACGCGCCACCTACGGAAGACGCTGTGGACCACGCACAAGCACCGAAGAGACCCAGGTCAGGAGCCAGAAAGATAGACGCGATCGAAGAGATGGTGAACAAACTGACGGAAAAGACGGAGCGAATGTTTGACATGCTCTTGACGAGGCTGAACGAATCCGACGCGGGACGGAACGAGCAGTACGCAGCGGTCAACACCCAACTCGCGGCCATGAATAAACGAATCGAAGATCTGGAACGCGGGACGATGCAGCTGCAGCATCAGCAACATCACCACCACCTGCCCGGAAGGGCCGGCGTACCGTCACCACAAGCGATAAATGTACCGGCCATCCTCACCAGCGGCAACAACGCCAACACCACCCGCACCGGGGAAGGAGGGATGCACGGACAGTTGTGTCCCCCCAACACCTCTGCATAACAATCATGGCTGTGTCCCGCAAGTCCGACAACAGACGCATTGTCTGGCAGTGGAACTGCAGGGGCTTCAAAAACAAAAAAGCAACAATGGTGCAATACATGAAAACGCTTTCAAATAACAAACTTCCTGTCGTGATTGCCTTGCAAGAACCTTTCGACCGGCCCCAGCTTCCGGGCTATGTTACGTGTTGTACCCCCTACGAATGCATGGGGAGGGACGTCAAGGTGTGCACCCTGGTTAAGCGTGGGACGGCCTTCATCGAACACGCACTCGTGCTCCACGAAGAGTCGGACATAGACCACGTCCTGATCGAAGTCGTTCCGAGTAGTGGAAGAAAGAAGACCGGCCTCTTCGTGCTCAACGTATATAGCTCCCCCTCGCAAAGAAACCGCACTCACACTTTCGACGCCCTCTTTCGCGAAGCGATGTCCAAGGCCACCTCCAATCCCTTGCTCATATGTGGAGACTTCAACGCGCCGCACACGCAATGGGGATACGGAGCTGACTCGCCGAAAGGGAAGAGGTTAGCCGGACTGATGGACGAGCTCGGCCTGACCGTACTCAACGAGCCGGCTTCGCACACCAGGATCGGACAGGGAGTGTGCCGCGACACATCCCCCGACCTCTCTGTCTGGTCGGGCGCGGACGCGGTCACTTGGTCGAACTCTTTCGAGGACCTGGGGAGTGACCACAGAATCTTGTGTGTGACCGTGGGAGAGAATGAAAGTGAGGAGGACGTCTGCCGAAAGGCAAGAATCGTGGACTGGGATAGAGTCCGGAAAAATAGAGAACGAGACAAGAAGGAGGGCCCGATTGAAGACATCAGCGAATGGTGCAGAGAACTACTCGCGGACGTTGCGAAAGCCACCGATGAGATTGAATGGACGGACTGGCGACAAGAATCCCCCAAAGAAGTAGGAGACAGATCCCGCGGAGCTGGGGACGACGACGCTCCCCAACCGTCCAGAGTGGACAGCCGGCTGGCACATCTCGTTGCGGCCAAGAAATCCATGCAACGGAGAGCGAGTAAGCAAAAACTCAACAGGAAGATACGCAAGAAGATCGCCGAAATCAACCGGGAGATCGAGACGCATTGCGGCCGCCTGTGCGAGCAAGAATGGCAGGAGCTGTGTGACACGATGAACGGCAACATGAGCGCGGGACGCACCTGGAAGATTCTCAGGCACCTGCTCGACCCGGGAAGCACCAGAACGGCGACCCGTACGGAGAAGGCCAAGCTGCGACACAAGTACAAGGACGACCCTGAAGCCTTCGTGGAGGAGATCGTGCAGACGCACCTCACTCGACCGGAAGGGAAGAGTCACCCCGAATACCGCGGGGCTCCCAACGAGGAGCTTGACGCTGACTTTTCCGTGCAGGAAATTAGAGCGGTCCTCCAGCTATTGAAGACCAAATCGGCGCCAGGTCCTGACAGGATAACCAACAAAATCCTGAGGAACCTGAACGACGACGCCATCGAGAAGCTCTGCGAGTACATCAACTCGTGCTGGAAGGAGGGCCGTATTCCGCAAGAGTGGAAGTCCGCGGACGTTATACTAATACCGAAGCCAGGCAAACCGCTAGAGGTCCGAAACATGAGGCCGATCTCCCTCACGTCCTGCATGGGGAAAGTGATGGAGCATGCCTGCCTCAACAGGGTCACGACGCTCCTCGAGAAGCAGGACGCCTTCGGCACCCACATCATCGGTTTCCGGAAGGGACTTTCCACGCAGGATGCCATGCTGCAAATCAAAGAACAGGTAGTGAACGCTCCGAGCACTCACGTACGCGCCTTGCTCGAGCTAGACCTCAAGAGCGCCTTCGACACTGTGAAGCACATGGCCATATTGGACAAGATCAGCCGACTCGATCTCGGGGCGAGGTTTCACCGATATGTCTGCAGCTTCCTGAATGAACGCGAGGCGACGGTCAAGATCGACGGGGCCACGCCGCGAACGGTCCGAATGGGCGGTGCGGGAACGCCGCAGGGCTCCGTACTCTCCCCCATGCTTTTCAACCTCGTCTTGATCGGCCTGCCGGAGCGTCTCGACGCGATAGAGGGCATCAATCATACGATCTACGCAGATGACGTGACAGTGTGGACCACGGAGAACACGAGCGTTGGCGAAATGCAAGACCGACTGCAGCGGGCCGACCGGGAGGTGGAGCGGCACCTTGAAGACACGGGACTCGTCTGCTCAACCGACAAGTCAGAGATCCTACTCCACAGACCGCGCAAGAAAGGACCCCTCCCACAGGGCGTGCTCGATGCCCGTCGTTTGGGCGTCCACGTCACGAAGAGGGAGGGGACCCGAATACCGACGGTGTCCAAGTTGCGAGTGCTCGGCCTGTGGCTGGAAGAGAACGGTGCCAACCGCGAGCTGGTTTCCCGACTGCAGAAGAAAGTAGCCGCCGCCACACACCTCGTCCGGCGGGTCGCAAACAGGAGGAAAGGAATGAAAGAACACAACGTGACGAGGCTGATACAGGCGTACGCGCTGAGCCATATATCGTACGTCGCCGCGTATGCCGACTGGAACAGTAGCGAAACCGACAAGCTGAACGTGGCGATCCGCAGGGCGTTCAAGACCGCCCTGGGGGTACCCCAGTACACGCCAACTCACAGGCTCCTCGAGCTGGGCGTACACAACACGCTCGAGGAGGTCGCCGAGGCGCAGAGAATAGCGCAGCTGGAGAGGCTGTCGGGCACCAAAACGGGAAGACGAATGCTCGACCTGCTCGGGATTCGATATCATGAGGCGCAGGGACTGAAGGAAACACTGCTACCGGAGGTCAGGGACGCCATACAGACGGAAAACATGCCGAAGAACATGCACCCGGTGCATGACGTGCAAAGACGTAAACGACGGGCTGTAGCAATCCTCGAGGAGCACGGAAGACGAGAAGGCGTCCTGTTTGTCGATGCAGCCAGGTACCCGCGGCCCGCCGGTAACGTTGATGGCGACGAGGGACGACGACCACCATCACCACTACAACGAAATGTGCGAGACGAACCGGGGATGCCAACACCACCATCTCTACTACTACTACGACAAAAACGGCAGCAGCAACAGCAGCAACATCAACGACACGGCCGGCCGACGGCGGCGGAGCCCGCCTTCTCTATGGCGGTCGTAGATACGAAGGGAAGGATCCGAGTCACGGTATCAGCTAGGCTGCCGTCGGCCGAAGCAGCGGAGGAGATGGCCATAGCCCTCGCGGTACTCCACGGAGGTACGGAGGATAGCTTGATCATAAGCGACTCCAAATCAGCGATCCGGAACTACACCAAAGGTTGGGTGTCCGCGGATGTGGCGCGCATGCTCAACGCCAGAGCCGGAGACTTCGTGTCCGGCAGGATTACGATCAAGTCCCTCAAATGGTTCCCCGCGCACGTCGGGTAGCTTGGTACTAAAGAAGACAACAGCCGCAACAACAATACTAACGGCCGAAAACACACCGGCATCCCGCCCAACCACAACGAGCGTGCCCATCTCGTCGCGAGGCAACTTACCCGCCGCGACGCGATCACCCAGAGGGCAGCCGCCGTTTTTGTGCGGGACCCCACCGCAGGAATTATCAACACAACCCAAATCGCGGCGGTCGGAGCTGGGGGCCACGGGGACGCCGACTGTGATATCGAGGAGTTTCCGGCCTCGTACCGAGAGGTTCTTGCACACTATAGGCAAGAACGTATGACATATCCACAACCCCACGGGCGGCTGGACAGGTCCCAGGCAGTCGACCTGAGGCGGTTGCAGACGGGCACTTTCACCAACCCCTATCACCTGCACCGCCTGTGGCCCGCGCTGCACCCATCGCCCGGCTGCCCGTGGTGCGAGCACGAACGGGCTGATATGGCCCATATACTTTGGGAATGTCAACGCCCTGAAGAAGAAGGAACAAGAGGAAGGGGGAAGATAACAGCAGGACCTTCTGAAGCGGGGCGCCTCGCTGAGAGATGGCAAGCCGCCCTCCTCAGCGAGGCACCCGAGGACCAGGAGTGGGCCGTCCAGCGGGCCAGGGCCATTGCCGAGGATCTCGAAAGATTTTTCTCCGGCGATGGACCCCTGGCAGCCTAGCCCCGGGCACCAAGAGCCTTAACCGCTGGACAAATAAAGTTTATTCCTATCCTATCCTGATATAAATAGGCACTTGGTGCCGCAGCTAAACGTCGCCTCCCTTCCCTCCCCCTCCCCCCCACGGCCTTTCGTGCGTCAGAAGAAGGCGCGTTTGCTCTACATATATGGTGATTGTAAACGAGGAAAGAGACGCCTACTTCTGCAGCCCTTAAGGGAGCACGACACAAAACGCGCGTTTGTTCTCCGCCGTGCGTTCACTCCCCGTGAAAGCGCGCGTCCCTCGCGCCCTTTCACTCGCACATACAGCGTTCGGCGGCGCGCGGTGACGATTTCATCTCCATTGACGTCATACGGAACCTCACGGCGACGGCGACGCCGAGGGCAGAAATCTGCTTTGGAGTGTCCATATAATTGCTATCGCAATAAAAACGTCTTCACAGCAATGCATTTCTCTTTAAAAGGGAAGCTGACTTTAAGGGGATCGGTGTAAGCTTGGTTTTTGTAAGCTGGCTTTCCCCCATTATAAGTTGCAGTGAAGCCCAGTTGTCGCAGTTTCACCTGAAAGGCGAAGCATCAATTGCGATAGCAAATTTGTAGAGAGCTATACGGAGTAATGATAGTAGCTTTATCAGCTGTATAAACTTGGACATGCAGCAGCACCGACAACACGCAGAACTGTTGTCTACGCCGTCGGCGTTTTGCCCGCGTTCGCACAAAACGCCGACGGCGTAGACAACAGTTCTGCGTGTTGTCGGTGCTGCTGCATGTCCAAGTTTATACAGCTGATAAAGCTACTATCATTACTCCGTATAGCTCTCTACAAATTTGCTATCGTCGGCGTTTTGCCCGCGTTCGCACAAAACGCCTGCGGCGTTTGGCCTCTGGGGGCGGCTCGGAGGTTTTCGACCACATCAGAACGGGACACTCGTCGAGCTGCGTCGGAAGTCTTTACCACCTGTAAGCCTTACAACGTTTTTATATAAATACGCACTTGGTGCGGCAGCTAAACGTCGCCTCCCCCCCCCCCCCCCACCCCACGGCCTTTCGCGCGTCGGAAAAAGGCGCGATTGGTCTACATATATGGTGATTGTAAAGGAAGAAAGAGACGCCTACATCTGCAGCCCTTAGGGGAGCACGGCGCAGAACGCGCGTTTGTTCTCCGCCGTGCGTTCACTCCCCGTGAAAGCGTGCGTCCCTTGCGCCCTTTCACTCGCACATACAGCGTTCGGTGCGCAGCGACGATTTCATCTCCATTGACGTCACACGGAACCTCATGGCGACGGCGACGGCAGAAATCTGCTTTGGAGTGTCCATATAATTGCTATCGCAATAAAATGCGATGCGCACGAGACTTATTACGCTATCACGTTCCACTCTTAAAGGCGAAGCTTAAGCGCCCTCGAATTTTTTTTTTTTTTGATCAGGCTTGTGCGGCGGGGGTAGAGTCCGCCCACCCTCTGTTTTTGCGACTAAGATCGCGTTGATGTGAGTGCCGGCATGAAGCTCAATTCGCTCACTGCCGCGCTGCACTGACTCAGTCCAGCGTTTTGACAGAGTTTCCGCGGTCATCGAGTGAGAAGCGTTCATGTTTCCTTGTGCGCGCGTGACATCATCCTTGTTCATTTAGTTCGTGTGCCTATAAACCTTACAAGTTTATACGAGTGATAAAACCACCATCCTTACTTTGCATAGCTGTCCACTAATTTGCTCTCGCAATCAATGCTTCGCCTCTCGGGCAAAATTGCGACTTTTTAGATAGATCACCTGTGTCAGTATTATAGGCTCTTGGTTTTTCCTAGGCACATTTACTAAGAGCTAGACGTAGTTGTTTGTAGAGTCTCACGCATCGTGCGAGTTTTCCTCTGTCTCAGTTTTGTTAATTGTAAACTGTTCCTTTTGAAATTGTCGTCTTGTAGCGCATGCGTTTTGCTCCATTCGACCTTAATTTTGTTTTACCCATTCCGGAGCACTCAGACCTTAGGGTAGCTCCTGGACACGTTAAATAAACTATTAATTGGATGATTGAATAAGGTATTTTCATGAAAAACTGGTGTACACTAAGGACAAATAGGGGATTAAGGAATGGAATAGGTGGGCAACTGCAAACAAAATGATCGATGTATTGTTACCTTTGTCTTCTAACTTAACTCTATTTCCGAAGAACACACCTAATTATGCACATACGTTAAGAACATTGCACACACTTTTTGTTTACGTGAAGAAAACACTCACCGCACGTTTCCGTGACAACTCCACTTCGAAGAAACAAACAGGCCCTCTGTTTATCGTTTGGGCACAAAGCCCCATGTTTCGGACTGCAAGATTCGGGCCGGTCAAGACCTAGTATATTACGAAGCCGGCCATCAGACATGTGCGAATTTGAAAGAGGCTAAGGACTTAGCCTTCAAAACTAGTTTTGCTGACGTTACAAAAGCTTGCGAAGCTATCGGTCCATTTAACCCTCAAAAATTAATAATTGGGGGACATTCATATACAATACGAGCTACGTTTACCTCAAAGAAGATTGTTAGTTACATAAAAATATAATATGCCACAGGTTTTTGATGATGAGATAGCTCAAATATTCGAGCAACGCATGAATATTGTGAATATCACACACTTTGAAGTTATGTGCAGGAAGTATGGGTCTGGTTTTTGTTTGCTTTCCAGAATCATATCTTCATTTATTTTATTTATTTTTATTTACAGAATACCCACGTCGCCTCGAAGTCATTATCGCAGAGGGGATAGTTTGAGAAATATGTGTCAAATCATACACAAAAATAAACAATATACAATGCAAAGTAACATCAAGGTGGCATATGCAATGAGTTAACATTTTATAGTGTAGTATAATATTTAAACAAAATTAGGGCAGTAATGCATTGCCACAAACACAGGCGAGAAAAAAAAATCGCGGTTGTCAGACACTGAAACACATTCTTCCGACAACAAATTCCAGTCTTTCACCGTTTGTGGAAAGAAGGATTCAGCAAAATGGTTCCTATTAGAGCTGTATTCACGCACCTTCTTTGAGTGGTCGACCTGATTGGAGACATAAGTTGGCTCCGATAGGCAGTTGCAGCTATCAATGCCTGTTTGACTTTAGAAGATACGATGGAAGAACTTGAGTCTTAATAATTTTTTTTCTAATGGCGAATAACATTTCCCCGCCCAGCAATGCTTTTATTTCAGTTGTTTGATTTATCACTTTAGTCCTTGTATTTTTAAAATATTTTGAGCTATTCAGAACCCACAAAGGGTCTTTACCTATGTTACTGCGACACATTACGGTAATAGAGGTCGCCAACAACTACCGTTATATTTAACCGTAATGTTTGTCGAGAATATAGGACATACTGCCCCTGAAGAGTTATTAGGCAGTTTCTTGTGCCCGATGATGGCAAATTTGTTCTTGCAAGGCCGGAAGATTG
Source organism: Dermacentor silvarum (assembly GCF_013339745.2). Taxonomy (NCBI): domain Eukaryota; kingdom Metazoa; phylum Arthropoda; class Arachnida; order Ixodida; family Ixodidae; genus Dermacentor; species Dermacentor silvarum. The sequence goes on along the minus strand of NC_051160.1, from coordinate 109,907,663 downwards.
CATTTTAAATACAGTGTACCCTTTTGTTGAACAGCAAATATTCTCGCAACAGGACTTGTTGACATTTTGCTCTTGAGTCACAAAAAAATGGGCTCCAGCTACAAACTTCAAGCTCGTATCATGGTAAATATGAACAGTGACAGTACAAAAACGCGAAAATTTCATTAGACCTGTTTTACCTCATTACTGATAAACATATTTTATATCATAAATAAAGACCATAGCTTGGGTGGCTTCTAGCCACCCTACCATAGCCCCCTCAATAAATCTGTGTCTGTCAAACGGCGCTCGATCGGCCGTCGCTTTTCCCTCTCCTTATTGATCGTTTCCACCGAGAGATGGCGCCACCGACGTAGCCTACCTCATGACTACTGCCATGTGCCCGCGTCTCCGTCTCTCCGTTACCACCGCTAGGATGGCAAGTCGGGTGCATGGTTTTTGTCAGTTTTTCTCGTGCAGTGCGGTCAAACCTAGCAACGTTGATGCGGTCCACGCATTTTAAACCTTCTTGGGTGATCGTGGACCTGAGCTTAAAGCTCAGCAACCGTGATTGCTAGATGCTTTTGACGTGTGATCACATTAAAAAAAAAACATTCTAAGAGGCCACGATGGTTCACAGACATCATGTGCGGGCATGGAGGAAGGAAATATCCTCCATGTGTGCGGGTAAAGCACCGTGAACTTCTTGACGTGGATACATGTAACTTCGAGCAAAACACATAGTGACAGAAGCGCCCTCGGGATTTTGTATGTCTGAACTGTATGCATCTCGGGATTTTGTATGTCTGAGCTGCATGCAACAGAGCGTTTGCAATAAAATATTTGCTCGCATCTTGCTTATTCAAGGCTTGCGGCACTTTTTCCAAGTCCTTAAATATTTGTGTCTATTTTTCCTGGTCGCCAAGGCAGACAGACGTGGTAGAAAGTGCAAAAGTTTCTGGATATGATTATTCACGTCGGCCACAACGCTCATCTGATGCAAAAGAACTTAGGGAAAACTTGTCTGAAAGTCGCAAAAATAGTATGCTACTAACGTGCTCCGATGCCCGAAGGATGGCTCACTATAAGAATGAACGAATAAGAATATAAGAAGAGCGGCTCACTATAGAGCAGCGTCGCAAGCAGTTTTTGACCAGATATAGCTGTAAGGACGCTTGCCGAGTAGCGTATTTTCTGCACCTTGGTACGGTAACTAAGGGCGTATTAACCACAATAAACAAACTCGCATTTTTTCATTTTTTTTTCTTGCTACGTGCGACGCACAATCCGCTTTGACGCTACAGTTGCTGCAAGCGCGCTCACACTTTCACAGACTGTATTCGAGACACTACTGTAGTGCTCTACAGCGTTGTAAACAAGGCTCTGGTCACCCAGTGGATCGTTGTTCCACCATCGCAGCAATTCAAACAGTCCGCGTCGTGCCCGCCGCGCAGAAGGGAGTCGCGCCGGCACTCTACGTCGGTGGCGCTCTCAGCGAAATGAGCGGCGGCAGTTTGCAACTCTGCCGACGGCGCCTCCCTATTGTTGTCTCGGCGTCTTGAGAGGCACAGAGTTTATCGAGGAGGCTATGTAAAGGCACACGCCCCGGCAGTGGCGAAGAAGCACTTGTAAAGGTGGCAGAAACTCTTCGGTTGCCGTTACTGTTTGGAATGGCAAATTCCTAGTTGCTCACATTTATGTTAGCTTTAACAATGCACTGTAACAGGCAATGCCGCAAAGCATAGATGATGGTAGTTGTTATGAATAATGGAAATATAGAAATTATAAGGCAAGGGAAAATGAAAGCGGAAGAAGATATATCTTGCAGTAGGGCAGGGGGCCAAACACGCATATTCCGCGTGACGCATGCTCTGCTTCACCAAGTAGGCTGCCACGATAACCTTCATCGGGCCCACTTTCTTAAGTGTCTGTGTTATGCGGAGTCGGTGAAATATATTAGACAACAGATATTTTTCAGCGACAAAGACTGAATTCTGGGGTTCTACGTACCAAAACCACGATTCCATTATGGGGCACGCCGTAGTGGGAGACTCCGCATTAATTTGGCTACCATGGCATCTTTAACATGTCCCCAATGCCCAGGCAGGACCCGGACATTTTAGAGACAAATGCTCTTGGACCAGGGCCCCAAGCGTCGCAGGCTTAGGAAGTGACGCGGGCATTGATACGGTTAACGAAAACGGCTCGCTTCAGTGACCGATTCTGGCGTGAAGTGATATACAACCGCACGTGTCCACATTGGCACAACATTTAACTCTCCATCTTTTTTCTTTTTATTTCCTAGCCACCTTCCCCGCGTACGGCAGCAAACCAGAAGCGCGTCTGAATGACCTCCATTCCTTACCCTCCTTCTTTTCATCCTCCTCTTTGTGGGCAATATTAGCCCTTGGGTTGTGCGCCAGCGCGAATCACGACCAATGCGGCGAACTTAAACGTCATATTAATCGCAGGTGTCATGTCCTATGCAAAATTAAGAAAACGCAGTTTGCTGATAAGCCCCCTAATTCTTGCTTGCGCCATCAAGACAGCCACATTCGAAGCATTTGGTATGCAATAAACGTTAAGAAAAGGAATTTCCGAATTACGCGTCGGTTACCTTGACCGTGAGCCCCACCACTGTCTTACCATGTTAGAACTAATATGGTATACAAACACCCTAACATGTGGCAGCAAGATAGGCACTGCAGATCTTTAATTGGAGGAAAATGCGAAAACACCCGTGTACTTAGATTTAGGTGCACGTTAAAGAACCCCAGGTGGTCAGAATTTCCGGAGTCCTCCATTACGGCGTGCCTCATAATCATATCGTGGTTTTGGCACGTAAAACCCCATAATTTTTTTAATTGGAGCAGTAGCACACGGGTAATGCAAAGATTGTGAGTTCCCTCCTCATTAGGCACATGAGCATTTCGACCTCAATAATTTCTCCTTTCCTCAGTATTTCAATATACATAACAACTAAAATTGCTTGTGCGTTCTCTGGTTTCATAGTTATTTCGAATGGTTTGGGTGCAGCTTCCATCATTGGGAAAGGCGACATAACGTGCTTTGTGAAAGTGCAAAAATGGGATTGAAAAGACCAATAACCATCACTTACCTGACGCAGTTGTGGCTTCCAAGTTAACAAGTATGGCGCATAAGGCCAGAAATATACTCGTCATCTCTGAATGTAAAGGCACATTGAGAGCCATATTAATAGAAGTGTATGGTCTCAGGCTTCCGACATGAAAGGTAAATAACGTCCTTCTAATAAGTAACGATATCATGTCCTTGTTTAAGCCCGAAAAGTCGATTCCAGATTGTTTGTTATTGAATATTGAAGAAACTGAACCGAGGAAGTCACTTTTAAAGCGAAGCCTCCTTTGTCTCTTCCTTCGACATTTGTACTACTACTACTAATACTACTACGACGACGACTACTACTACGACTACTACTACTGCTACTATTACTACTACTACTTCTGCTACTGCTACTAGTGCTAACTACTACTACTACTGCTGCTGCTACTGATGCTACTACTACTACTACTACTACTGCTACTGGTACTGCTACTACTACTACTACTTCTACAACTGTTGCTGCTGCTGCTACTACTACTACTTCTACTACTGCTGCTGCGACTGTAAAAAGTAAAATTGAGTTATCGCTTATTTTCTCGCCCTGCGTATGTGAAATTGATTAAGAATTTTATTTTCGTTGAATTAATTTCTGTGCCTCATTTTCAATAAAATATGCTTCTTACAGCGTTAGCTGTTATGGACTGATTCCAATAGCCGATTCGGGTCGCGATGCCGCCGCCGCCGCTCCGTAACCGCAATCGCCGACAATGCGAAAAAAAGCACCTGCTCCCCACCGGGATCGAACGCAGGCCCGCTGCGTGGGACTCGGATACTTCACCACTGAGCCACGCAAGCGCTTGCTTTCAGGCCGCAGAAATATTCCCTTTAGATGCGCCCTATAGGCAGGCGCACAGGCGCAGAGGACCCGAGCCTCCGCCGGTATATATAAGGTGGCGCCATCTAGTTAACGTGCCTGCAACCACCGCGTGCGACGAGATGCGATTCAGATGAGGCGCGCAATCAACGCTATCCCGATATTAGATGTGCGCCACGTATTCTGGGTACCTCTTCCGTACACGTTATGGCGGCTTCTCGCAAGGTACGAACCGCTGCTGAAGAAGCTAATCGTAGAGTTACGTGCGCGGCTACAACCAGGCATCATCGGGCTCCGCAGACTGCTGTGCAGAAAGCATTACAAGACGCAGCTCGCCCTCGACGCCGGGTGGACAGTTCAGATCGTTCTCGTCAAAATCGAGGCGAGGACACTTTGCCGCGAAGACCTTGTTGTGCGTGGCACCGAAATTGGAGCTACTCTTGCGCCGCTCAACCAGCTTACGCTGTGACTGTGCTGCCTGTGCTGCGCAGGCCTGTCACTTTATTCCTTCCCAATGTTTGTTCCCTCCAAACGTAGTCGCGCTTCAATCACTGCTTCTATAACCACCCGTGCTGATGTCGGTGACTATTCTGAAAAGGTTTTCGCCCGATGTTTCGCGACCTATTTAGCTCGCCCTCACCACGCACTCTTTGTAGTGGTACACTACCGCGGTACAGTAGTACACTGTACTACTGTACAGTGTTCTACTGCTGCCGCTGTTGCTGTTGGTGCTGCTGCTGCCCCTACCACTGCCGCTGCGGCCGCCGCCACCCCCGCCGCTGTTGTTGTTGTTGGTGCCTTGCAAGACGCGTCGGGGTATCGTTTAGAACTCGTGGCAGGAGTGCGAGAGACCAAATAGGCGACGTCAACGCCCTTTCGGTAGACCGGTGCGATAATGCCCTGTGACGCGCGGGCTGGGGGGGGGGGGGGGCGCAACAGTGTTCTCTGGTCACCGTAATTAGGCGTGACCGCGCGCAAACACATTGCAGGAGCTGTCACGCTTTCTTGTGCGCTCGCGCGCAATGGCAACGACAGTCCAGGGAGGACTTAGGATAATGCTAGAGAGGGAGTAGAGAAACAGCATTCCGGGAGAAAGGTGCAAACCGGATTCCAATACGTACACAGTCAAGAAACGGTTGAATAACATTACCCCTCTGCGCTCGCGGCAGTTCGCCTAACATGACACGGGATAATAAAAATGCGTAATCAGAAAGCATTGCTGAATTGGGCTCTCTTCAGTAAAGGAATGAGTGAATGAATAGCACGTCTCTCTCTGTTGTGTGTACTGCGTGGAGAAACACAAGTGGAGTCGGCAAGATAACATTTAATATCCCATCACAACTGTCGTATGCCGTCCACGTCACGGCCAAATACCGCAAATGAACGCAAACAGCACAGAAAGTGTCTCCTACATCGATTCCCACAGTGCGTAACATCTGCATATTTGTCTATAAAGTCGTAAGAAACAGCAAAGCAATAATCATGGTAGTTCGTACACCTCGCGCCATCTTCGAGTATCTTAACCTGCACGCACCACATCCCAAAGCTGAGTTTCGCACACTGCCCCATTCATCAATCACTGGTCAAAGTCCGCGCATAATAGCTTGTTTGTGGTTTAGCGATCACCATTATCGCAGCTAGTGCATATTTCGTATTTCTAGTTTACTAGGTCAGTTAACATAGCTTTCAATTTCTATTAAGCTAGATGTGCGAGTCTTTGTACCACTGTAGGTGTTGTGACAGTCGGAAGGAATTTGTAGCAGCCGTTCATGCTTCACTTCTCACCGCTGCTTGGCTTCAGTGGATAATAAAATCGGGAAACTGGCCATGTGTGCTGCTACGCACCCAGATCATCATAACTTTTCTGACCACAGTTACTTCCCAAAGCTTCTCATGAAACCGTCCTCTAGGACCCGGACACCTACTGTTGTGCTATATAAAATAGATATCAGATGGTGAGCTTGTGTTGGTTATAAGCACGTCAATGCAACTAAAAAAGAGGATTATCATTTGTCTCGTAATAATGACAGGCTCGACGTTTTTACAGTGTCAAATAGAGATCATCCAAATATTTTTTAAGTGACTTTCGTTCTGGTTGTTTGTGGATTGCTGCTGATCGACTAGACCACAAAATACATACAATTGCAACTTACCAAGGTGCATGTCTATCAAATATAGTTCATGGCTTTTAGGTTATTGTGATGCACCGTTTACATTCGAACGCAGGATGAATTCGTTTCATCGGAACTTTAAGGGGTCAACCAATTTTGTGCTCCCTCGACGATGTAGATTGTGCGCGAAAATTTGACATCTATCTTGAGCGCATAACCTCATTTCTCGAAGTGTTCCGCAATGCTGGCATCCAGATCGACTCCTGAATATATCGTTTCCGATGCCATGAATTCACCGTACTGGGTCATTTTTCAACCCGGATGGTATCCAGCCCGATGCTGTTAAAGTTCGCCGAGCCCGGAAGTCATGACCCTTTTGGGCTAAAGATGTCAGCATCTTGATCGGGTTGTGCTCCTACATCCGCTGTTGCATTCAAAATTTCTCTAATATTTCACGTCTCTCCGCTGCCTCCTCCAAAACACGTTGTCTTCTCCAATTGATGAGCATTCTAATCGGACAGCACAGGCTATCCGGAAGTTATCATAAATTGTTGGAAGTTAGCATAAATTCCGGCCACCACGGCATCGGTGCAGTCTTCTTTCATCCAAAAAGCGGACACTACTGCGGTATTGCTTACGGTAACCGCCTCCTGTGTACAATGAAGTATTATGTATCACAATACGAGAGTGTTTTACTCATGTCTAGGCTGTCAGCGACCTTTATAGTGATATAACGAACTTTTATTCTATCTATCTATCTATCTATCTATCTATCTATCTATCTATCTATCTATCTATCTATCCAATTATCTATCTATCTATCTATCTATCTATCTATCTATCTATCTATCTATCTATCTATCTATCTATCTATCTATCTATCTATCTATCTATCTATCTATCTATCTATCTATCTATGGTTTTATCTATATATCCAGTGTGATATAAAAGTTAATAACAGAGATAAGGTGCCTAAGAAAAGTTGCCCAACATTTTGATAGAAGGACCTATCTTCGTCAAAGCTGATCTTGTGATTCTAGGCAGGCTAGCTTTAACGATCTATTTAGGCTTCTACGCCACCCGAGTGAGTAAAGTTGTCGATTGTATTTCGCAACTAGGTAAGTTCTCGTGGTCAAGATGTTTACGTGGTTGTTCCATTCTCTTCACTCCATGTTCGACATCGGACTGTCGTCATACTGTCGTTGTCAGACCATCTTCGTCATACAGTGGTCCTCATATATAGCGTTGTCGTTAAGCCATCGTTGTCACGTTGTCGTCGTAAAATTGTCATATTTTCAGGAACGTCCTTCAATTTTCTGCGTGGCATCGTCGTCCTCGGAGCTTCTTCACTTCATCGACATCATTCTTTCTTCATCATTTCATCGTAATATTCTGCCGTCATTCAGTTTCAATCATGCTGCCGTTGTCATGACATTGTCGTCATGGGGCCTTTTTCACAAATGCGTTGTCACACCAAGTTCGTGATGTCATCCTAGTCGTCCCATCCATTTTTACACTGTGATCTAAATTGGCGGGAAAATAGTTGTATATAAAGTTTGTTGGTAAGGGAACAAACAGCGCTTGGACGGGACGAAGTGAGTAGACAGACAAACACGCAGAAACCGTGTTTTTCTGGCCTTCTGCGCTGAACCTGTGCTTTGTATATATTGCTTTGACAGCAATAAACCAGTGGTTGTTAGTTCAGCGCCTTGTCTGTCTACTCACTTCGTCCCGTCCAAGCGCTGTTTGTTCCCTTACCAATGATGTACCAACCAGCCCAGACCAGCACACTTCTTCAGTATAAAGTTTGTGTCCTGAAAGTGCGTGAAATTCCAAGAGGATGTTATTACACTAATATAGCACGGGCAAAACAATTGACAAAAGAAACTGTCGATGGTAATGCGTTAGCAAATATAGCCACTCAAGGTATTGCCACCGTCAAATTGAGTGATATATGAGGTGTGTGCTGCAGCAGGACTTCTATTTCGCGCTTTCCTAAGCACACTCAGCGACATCTAGTGCCGCTACTGCGATGCCTCCGCGTTACCTCGGGAATGGAAGGCCCTCCACTGCGTGCGAACACTAAGAACGTGTCGTGCGACAACCGGGATCCTGTCTCACGCTTCCTTCTGGACACGTGACACCATCTAGTGGCGTTTCCGGAAAGTCCGCACGTGGCCTCCAAGACGAGAAGCATATTGCGCTGGTGCCCGCGAACGCTGAGAATTGTTCCCTCGTTTGTCGCACACTGGGTGGCACATACGCAGTGTATTCATGGCGCAGCTCGCTAAAGCGATGATGTGAAAGGGGTTGATTGAAAAGCGGTACATATCCAGTGCATTTTGGAGCAACCTGTAAATGCCCCAAGTTGCTGTTCTTGAGGAACCCTTGTGACGTGGGTTCAATTCAATTGAGCATCGGAAAACTTAAGGTATCTTTTTTGTTACGTCAAATTTGGCATCAAAGACGTTCAGTGATGAGTGGCACACTCCTACTTACCCATACCCATTGATGCAAGTGAGCATCAAAGAGGTTTGTTGGACAGCAGCATCGACCGAGTGACACATACCCAGTGTATGTGTCACTCAAGGCCACAAAAGCCCTTCTGCCCTTCTTGAAGGCGACTGGTCTGTATGAGCGCTTGTGACAATGGACGTTCCTGTGCGGCTGACTTTGTCAATGACTGACTCTTTATTATTTTTTTCTCGCTCCTTCTTATCTATTCTTCCCCTTTCCCTATCCCCAAGCGCAAGGTAGCAAATCGAGAACGTCCTAGGTTAACCGCCCTACCTTTCCCTTCTCGTCTCTCTCGCTCTCACGGCCGTGCCACTAGATAGCGCAGCGACACCAGAAAGAAGCTCGACAGAGGAACCCGGCTGCTACATGAGGGGTTTCTTAGGCGCCATAAATTTCAGTGACCACGCGCACGCTTCGTGGTTGCGGCCGCAGATAGCACCGAGAGTTCTTATGGAAGTGCGAAAGAGGGGTCCCGCGGCACTACACGCCTTATGCATGACCACTTTCGTCGGTGGTGATACGTTGTGTCGCTATATTAATTCATTGTTAACGGTTCACAGGCTAAATTCTGCTATAGATGGTTTCTCCGGAAATCTTTTTTATTTATTTTTATTTATTTATTTACTTATTCATAAGTACTTTAGGACGCCCTCTGGGGCATTGTGTAAGGGGAGCAGTACAGTAATTACATAAACAAAGATGAAATTAAAACCGAGAACTTAACAAGATATGTTATAAATGCACAGAAGTACCAATAGTATTCAGAATTTCAAAATACACGCAACAATGAACCAAATTGTGAATTTTCTCTCAGGGGAAACAGTGCTACGGTGAATATTAAGTTCTCACAAAAGGTCCTCTTCAAGGAAAAATGAAGAAAAAAAGACTAATGTATCGGCAACACAAGTATGCAGAAGAGAAAGGATGAATGGGGCAAGTGCAAAACATTAGATTCAGAGCATAGATATTTTTTCAAAGATTATCACAAAACTTTTTGTGATCCCCGCAAGGCCATCTGGCAGGCCAATCTACAAACGTATAGCTTGTGGAAGAGTCGATAAGGAAAACGCGTCAGTACCACCATACAGGCGCGCTAAGTTGTGCGGTCTGCGTGAAGTTCGATAAACCATACTAAGGTGTACAGATGATGTCATATTGGTGTGAATTACTTTGAAGTATAGTGATGAAATAGCAATCTCACAATGAGTAGTTAATTTCTCAAGGGAAACATCTTGTTTAATTTGTGTTATGCTGCATGTGTATCTCTAATTATGCACAAGGAACCAACCGGGTGTGTTCTGAGTGTACTCTGTAGTGTTGATAAGACATTGTTGATACGGTCACCAAATTGAGGAGGCGGACTCATCTTGTGAACGAATTATGACTAGACAAGCCAGTTCATATACATTGGAATGAGAATTATGTATGTTACGGCGTAGATAACCTAATAACCTTGATGCGTAAGCACAGATGGAAGGGATATGTGAGGACCAAGAAGATTCGAGGTTAGCTTTGTGCCTCAGTACTTGTAGTGCGTAGTGCGTTTCACGATGTTGGTACCGATTTTATATCGGCCGCTAAAGTTACAAATTTTACAGCTAAAGGTTGCTAGTTTGCAAGTGGAAACCTTTAAAGTAATTAACCCGGCTTTACATCACTACCCAATTCGTTCAATGTGCTGTTGAGGGGCAAGGTGGCCACTATTGTATGTTTGACGGTAAGTAATGCAAATGAGCAAATATGCACATAGAGGTTGTTATATGGTGAGGCAAATCATTATATGTAGATAAAAAAAAGAAGATGCCTATAGAACGCTGCCTTGTGGTACCCCAGAATAAACGTTACAAACTGATGAAGAACAAATGTCAACTCTAGTAAATTAATCTCCATTGGTTCGAAAATTACGGAGCTATGTTAACCTGGGCAAATGCAGTCATAACGCTGATAGATTTAAATTCAAGCACTAGTGGGGTAGACGAATGGCGATTTCAAGGATGGTGCAATCAGTCTGTGTGTTACTGTTCATGTTATAATGCAGGTCAGAAGTAATTTCAGAGTACGCTGGGTAGCTGGGGCCTATACAAAAACTTGCGTATGCAAGTACTCGGGGGCGCCATAAGGGTGTTCCAGAAATTGCGCAGTCATTAACCAGGCCCTGGGTGAACTAAAAAAAAGCCCCCAAGTTCACTGCTTGTCAAAATGAGGGTAACATTGTGGCCAGTGTTCTGCCGAAGTAGAATGCATCCAGAATACAGCTGCTTTAAAGCTCTATATGCAGCTTAAGTTTAAAACAGGTGAGCCATATCATATGTGGGCAACAGGTTGTTAATTTACGGAAAACTGGAATTCTTGCTACAATTGCTGGAAAATGACAATTTAACTGGAAATGGGATTGTGCAGTGTTACACAAGTCTGTTTTTTTTTGTAATGGTAGTTTACCTGCCTCTGTTACTGTCGTCACCGACCAAGTGACCAGATGCTGTTTCCATTAGAGTTGTGCATGTCAGCTGTTTTATATCGACATTTGTCAATGTGCTTTGTAAGGCAGTATCCACAAGGTCAATGATCATTCAGTAATATCTTAGAAAACGCTTTTAGAAGACTTTGTTCACCTGGATTTGTTGATGTTGGTAATTCAAACTGACCGGCTCCCGCTTCCGCAGATCTTTCGGGAGTCGGCTGCGCTGGTACGTCCGCAACGTCAGCAGCACAGCACTCGTCCACAGTAATGAAGGCGAGGCACAAATGTCTACGAAAGATGACACGATGCGCTGGGCCGGTGGAAATCTGATACTTTCATATTTACCCAAGACCTCTTAGCAGTGCTCACTGTTGTTGCAGCGTGTTCTGGAATTTTGATGAGCACCGCGACCCCATCTATAATGTCAGACGACGTACGTCATCTAGGGGCCTGACGGCAGCGCTGCCCTTCTACAGCGGCTATCATCAACCGCGCCGAGTTCTTTGTGGTTTACTTTTTTTTCGAACTCTCGTTCGGCCCCTTAATAAGCAGTTCGGGGATTATTATCATCATCATCATCATCATCATTATTATTAATATTATTATTTTTTTAATTATTATTATTATTACTGATCTCCTTGAGCACCTGCACGCACACCGTCACATCCGCATCTATTGCGCATCCAACATGAATTCATGCCGCCTCTGTCAACTGTCATTGCTTCCACATTAAGTAAATTGATGACACTATAATGCAGATATCCTACATTTTGTTTTTGAAGGAGTCAGTGCTCTTATTGACGTACGCGACATGTTTCATGTGTGCACGAAGAACACTAAGCGAAAAGTGTTTTACAGCGAAGCTGATAGGTTGCCATTTTTCGTGGCGTCGTTAATGGGCAAACATGTAGGTCGATGCCATCACTAGGGCTACACCGGGCAGACCCGC